>NC_081414.1:293003219-293258219 GCF_030272615.1 Cryptomeria japonica | reverse complement strand
CATGTAACTTACACTACCTTCGCCTCCTGCAAATTCCTTACATTGATTACATTTATTGGCGTTTCCATCTCCATGCAAGTTACACGTTTAATTATTATTATGCAAGTTTCCTAATTGTTATTATTATGCAAGTTATAATTCAAGTTTTGAATAATAAATAATTTTAGTTATGGTTTTTATTTCATGTAATTCATCAAGTAGTTAATTCAATTAATTGAGCTTTGCAATGTCTAATTATACGCGTTCAATTCATAATTATTTTCCAAATATGATGTTTATCATAAGTTAGACAATTAAATAAAAGATGTTGGAAAACCAAAACCTAGCAGTGTTCAGTATATACAGTGCCTCTGGGTCACGCTTACTGGTAATGTCGTCGTGTTGAACTACTGCACTTAACGCCTAATAAAGCTGCAACAATGACGTATGTGTCATCGTCCCTGTAAATCATCGGGGAGTAATAAGGGACACTTGGAAGTTAAAATCCAAGGGGCAGGTAATCCCCCTTGGATCGATAATTTAATAAGATAATTCTAAAATGATCTTTCATCCGCTGAGTTAACCATAATAAACCCCTGTTAGGGTTGATTGAATGGAATGCTTTTATAAAATTGATTTAATCTCGAAGAATTGTTGTCGATTGACAATTGGTCAAGGGTGATGCTTATGATAAGAATTAGGATCTAGTTGTTTTAGGCCACAAGCAATAGGCCATCTTGATCCTTTGCTTAAGCGCTACCATCGTGGGTAGCAACCGCAGAGAAACTATCTAGGACATTGACCCTAGAAAGGGTTGTGTACCCACTAATCAGTTTACATCAAACCTTAGAGTAGAAAATAGAACTACATACTTTACGCCTTGATCCCATGCCGAAACGGATATGTAGGCAGTCTTGGGACAGAGTTGTCCCTAGTACTGAGGCATTCGTGGGTGGGGGGGTCTAAGCTTGGTAAGAGAAGGGTTGAGTAGAATCCTAATTTGAAAGATAAGCATAATAAAATGGAAAAAGTAATTCAACGCATACTCGGAAGGAATCCCGTATGTATTCGCTTGACTTCCTGAGGCTTTAAGCCAAATTCCGAGGTGGAATTCAAACTTGAATTATGTTATTTAATTACTCCTAAGGACGGCGACCTCGGTGCACTTCTGTTAGAAGAGTGTAGTACTTAGTGAGTGGCTCAGGACCCGAATGGTCTCGATGAGTCTAAGTCTCTGGCCAGAGCACCTCCTATCCTGATTGGATAGATGCCTACCACGTAAGGGTAGATGCCTATCCCGTATTGGATAGATGAAATCTTATGTCCCGTATGGACAGATGCCTAACCCGTATGGTTAGATGCTCATCCCGGATGGATGAATGCCTAATCCAAATGGATGGATGCTCAGAGTATGCGATTGAATCAAACACAAATGATTAAATTAAACAAAACAAAAAAGAATGGTCAATTTTGTTGAATTAATTTCTGGTGGGTTATTACAGTGGGATCATAGGTAAATTAGGGTTAGATTCAATGTTTAATTAGGGTTGAGGTTAGGTTTAGAATTGGAATTCAAGATAGGATTATAGTTAAGGATGAAATAACATTAGTATCAATGTCAATTTATTGAACTATTTCACATCAGTCTCATTACAATCAACTCTTTACTATTATTTTTTAATATTAAATATTTTTAAATTTGATATCTCTCAGCGTACTTTACTTAGATTTTTAAAAATATAGGTATGCTAGTGAAATAATCTTCTTCCTATCTCATGGAATGAGTCGACATCTATAGATTAGGAGTTCAATTTATTGAGAATATAGGATCAATTGACATATATATTGAAGGATCAATAGTAGAAATGCAACAAAGACTTTTAACATTTTGTATCTTTTATTTATTTTTGAATAGTAATAAAAATAGTTGCTATTAGGTAGTGTTGATTAACATTTATACAATCTAGAAAAGTGCAACTACCCAAGCAAGGGCCCACTTGAGGTAACACTGCAACTCCATTATTAATATTAGCTATTTGAGTTATTTTAGCATCTTAAATTCATATCAGTGGTTAATTGCTAAGACTTTCATAATTTTCACCTACAATAATGTTAATTAACACTATCTATAGCACATGTAGCATTATTAATAGCTCATAGCAATAGTTGTGGGATAATTATTATAAAAAAATTGAAATATTTTTTTATATGAATTTCTTTCCAATTTAGCAATTTCAATTTCTACTAGAACACAATGTTATTAGGGATCATACCGTCATAACATTAATATTGTTCTAATATAATATAATAAAACCTTATTTATTATTTACTTTATTAAGTATTTCTCATTTAAAAAAATTATAGTCTAATAGCTATTATATTATTGATTATACATAAATTGTGGTTGTTGAATATGTGTGACTAATACCCATTCAGGATATTGCAACCCTTTCTATATTTAAAAAGGTTATCTCTCACTTGATAGTGAATTTCAAGATTTATAGTGAGTTATATTACTATGTATAAGAGGTATTATTGCCATGTGGAAGCATGTAGAGGATTGTCCCCAAGCTTAGTCTATTTCTTAACATACCATTTTTTGTAAGTGTTTTAATAAAATGATGTTTAATGGAGTTTTTTACCCAAAAGGGATTTTCCCATGTATATCTTGTGTAATGTGTAAAATATATGCTTACATGATTCCCATTTTATTTATTTTATTTTTTGTTTATGATTTTGAGTATCCTAAGATTTTAATTTCTATAATTTTTTATACTCAACTAGCTGGGAAATTCCCAAGAATCTACACCCTACATATAGAGCCAACATCATCCAAGAAGATATTTCCATGGCATGACATTTTAAGTGCTTGGTAAAGGAAATTTTAGTTCATGTCCTACCTGCACCATATTGATTATTCAACGAGGGATATATACGTTTTTGGCATCATTGTCGAGTATGGTGCCAATATAGAGGAGTATTTGGGTCTTTAAATACTATTTCCTAATTTCTTAGCATATAAGTTCCATTTATAGCAGCTAGGACTATTAACAATCACTTATAATAATGAGTTATCTACTAACATTGTGCAAGAAAGCTAGACATTGACTTGCAATCATTGCATGCAAAGAAGAAGCTATCTTCTAGTGAGATTTATTTTAGCTAATAGCCCTCACGAAGACATACTTGTATCAATGGAAGAAGTAGAAGTGGGGAAAACAACTGAATCCTTGATTCCAAAAACACGACATACTAAAGTTACGCTAATAAGCCAAGGGTCCAACAAAAACCATTCTCGAGATATCTCTCATAGCTCTTAATCACAATATCCATATTACAACGGGAAATCACAAAGAGAATTGTATCATCTGAAACCACAACCTCCATTTCCCCATCTATGAATAGGCAAGACATTTTGCCATGAAAAACATTCCCCTTTCTTCTCTCCCAATTTTTCATAGCCTCATTACAAAAGACTAATATGTTGTTCAAATTTGACATCCTTTGCAGAAGCTATAACTGTACGACTAATGATCTTGAGTAAGCATACTTAATAATTGTTCACCAAGTGTATCACAATTTTAATTTTTTTATCAACTATCTCCTTTGAATTTTTATTCAAAAGAATTATGATGATCAAGATAATATCTATGATCCACAATTTAGATTTTAAAATATATCACTAAAAATTAAATTCCAAATAGAGAGTAGGCATTGGACATAAAAACAACTAAAGAAAGGACAAATAAATTCAAGAGTTGAGCTAAACATGTCAAAAAAATAATATTTGAGAATATAAATGCTATTTTATATTAATGAAAAATGACAAATCCTACTAAATTGTAAAATGTGGGATGTGTAGTACTAGGGTCCAAAGCATGGTGATTTCATAATGAATAAGACCTAAATAATATAGTAAATTTTAATGGTAATAAAAAATATGACCCTTATAATTAAACTATATGTCATTAATCCTATGGGATTAGATGTTAATCACACAAATTATTATGGGAAAAAGGGTCTAATGTAAATGTTTCATAAATAATGAGGAAGCAACCAACCATTTGATTTATATTTTGTAAAATTATGTTGACCCTAGAGGTAACATATGATACTATTTGTTAAAAAATAAGGTTTTTTCATGTTGCTTTTGGATTAAATCTCACAAAGTTGAATCTAGAAGCAACACGAGTAAATCATTATGGACTCTAGATATTTGATATATTCAATTAAAAAATTAAGGTGCTAATTTGAATTATTTGCTAGTAAAATAATCATTGAAGTCATCTCCTGACAACTACAAGGAAAGGGTGAGAGTTAGCAATATGAAATTTTAAAGTTTTGAATTTGGAGCTAGATCTACACTATGTGGGATTGTTCCCGCACATAGCAAAATTGGTGAAGGATATGGGAACATGAATTTTGAGGCAAATATTACACGTATGGAGATCAAGGATGATAATGATGTGAATGTGTGGAGATTGGTGTAGATAAGCTAGAGATATAGTCAAATACATAAAATATCGGAAAATAGAAATAGATGAGTGTGAATGAAAGATTGGAGAAGAAGCCAAGACTAATACAATATAACATTGCCACATTTCTATGTAATCATATTCATGCATTTTCAAAATAAGTCCAAAACAAAACAAGATTAACACGAATATACAAATTTTACCATTACAATAAGTAATATTTTTTTTTCACTATTCACCTTGGGCACACCCATTGCATCTTCTCAAATTGGAAGTACTACTAATAAGAATTTCTCTACATGTAATCACCCGCCAAAAGGTCTATATAAAGGAAAACATTATTAAGAGAGTGCTCATGCTTATAGTTCAATTAAGGACTAATTCACACCATTTTCCATGTATAGGTAAATTTAAATCACCAAAAGAAGAATGTGAGAAAAAATATGTGTCTTTTATAGAATTACAATAATTAAAAATAATAATTTACATTAAAATTCTAGACAATAATGCCCATTAATGGGCCTTCTCAGGTTAATCCGATTCAGTTAGGTGAGAAAGTATCAGTTTGGATCCCCCTAGAGCTAGGATGGATCAAGATCAACTTCGATGGAGCTGCGAGGGGCAACCCATGCCCTTCAAGTGCAGGGTGTGTTGCCAAGGACAGTCGGGGTTCATTGGTAACAAAAGGAAAACAACGTCTTCCGTATGGGACCAATAACGAAGGAGAAGTGAAGGTGGCTTCAATGGCTATTCAATTGGCAACAAGAATTGGGGTGTTGAAGTTACACCTAGAAGGGGATTCTCAACTCATTATCCATGCTATAATTCAAGGGGGATCACAATACTGGAAAATTGATTGGGAAATACAAGACGTAAAGGAAAGACTTGCCTCTTTCCAAGATTTCAAAGTTTCTCATGTTCAGAGGGAATGCAGATAGGTGTGCGAACGAAGCCTTTGATCTACAAGTTGGTGAAGTAAGTTTTGAGGTGGCGTGATTATTAGCATTAATTGTCTTTAAAACTTGGGTCGAGTTGGATTTGAATTTGTACCCGTTGGCTGAATGGAGGGTGGTGAGGAATTAATGTGGCAATCCTAATGCGATATCTAGTGGCAGTACGGGGGGCGTTTGGAAGAGAATGAAATCCCAACATTCCCTAGGAATATCTCACTAGATATGTTCCTCGGGCAGGGTGGCGGTTGCAGTTGGCAAAGGTTGGAGGTTGATGGCTAGCAGTGTACCCGATGTCTTAGCATTAATGGTGACAAATGCTTGCCACACTTCCCACCACCCTGGATATTCGTATCCCATTGAGGCTAAGGGAGATAGTGTGGCTTCAATAGCAAGCAAGAGCTTTTTGAGTTGCTCGATGATCGAAAAAGACTCAGAGCTTGGTGTTCGAGGTGGCGGAAAGGCAAAAAATCGAAGAGTTTTACACCCACAAGGCATGGAGCCCAACTTCTCACTGAAGGCGGCGAGACCAATGGTGGCCTTCTGGGGCCATATTTCAGACGAAAGACTCTCTAATGCCTTTCAGTTTGAAGATCATGATTTCTTGACTCAGATTAAGATAGTGTTAGGGGAAGAGTACTTAAAGACGCAATATAAGTATCGCTCAAATGCAAATATCGTCTCCATGTTCATGACATGGTGTTTTGAGCTAGTTGGCGTGGAGAAGGTGAGATGGATAGTCTCCAACAATGTGAAGGAAGAACGACGTGGAGGTCTAGAGAGCTTTCTGAGTATGTCGCGGGACGGAAGCGGTTTTGTGTGCCCGAATGGGGTTTGGCTCCTTTCAAGTGAATTTCGACCTCCTCTACGACCATACCTTCTATGGAGTGCAGACAGTAACAAGGAGGTCTGAAGGACATCTGCTCAAATTGGGCTACATGGAGTTGAAGAGTACCTATGGGCAAGGGAGAGGCAAGACATTTGCAAGGAGCTGGAGAAATGGGGCCCAAGTGACCATAAATCAGCAGAAGACAACTTTGGTTTGGGTTCTTCCTCCAAAAGGAGGGCATCTGATAGGCTCAAGGAAGAAACCACAGAGGCACACCCCGTGGATTGGATTCCTGCCCAAGGATAGTGATGATCTGGATGAATATGCAGACCCACAAGATGACGACACAAAGAGTGAAGGTAGAGGCAAAGAACTTGCAATAGTAAGTGGTTCTTAGTTTGACAATCATAGTTTGTTTTCTGAAATGTGTATGTAAAAACTCTAGTCCGATGGTTAGCAAACTTGATGGTAGATGATACATGGTTGTTGTGTTATGTTGATAAACTCTTTATTTCGATGGACTAATTTTGAGAAAAGTTTTTTTGAAAGAAAAAACTTCATGTACATCATGTTTTATATATCAATAGAAAGCATCATTAACCTATCAAAAAGAAAAATTCTTTACAATAATATTCAAACCAAGTATACAAATTTATTAGTAATAATTTCTCTACAAAATTTATTTTTAAAAGAAAATGATTAGAAAAAGAAGAAGAATGCATCATCAAACTATTTTACTAAATTGGCCTGCGAGTGATTCAGGAGAGTGGAACTGCATTCCAAGCTCTCGGGAAGGTACTCCAAACTCTTGGAAATGATCCTACACCTTGTTCCGGATGAGAATCACCCAAGGAAATCATATCATGGAAGTTTGAACAAAATCTACGTGTCCACAGGATGAAGCCTCAAAATATTCAATCAAATGAAATGTTTTACTGAACTCCACGACACCACAAGCATGTATGGGACCCACCATATAAAGACGAGATGAGCAGTATTATCTTTTTCTCGTATTTCGCTTCTGTCAGTAAATCTTCTTTCAGTCGAGAATTCACTTTCGAGTGTAAGAATTTATTGTCGGTGCATCCTTCTTTCTGAAGCGGTGGTTTCACTATTTGCAGGAGCCAAAACAGGCAATAATTTCTTTTGGAATAATTATTTTAGTTTTTCAATTTATAAATTTTATATGCTGTTTTAACTGTTTCCAATTTTAAGACGACTGGATTAAAATTGATTTTCAGAAATGAATTTTACAGCTTTACCCTGAAGTATCTGGAGTTAATCCTTTGATTACTTCACGTATTGCAGGTGCTAATCGAATCGCCTTGCCGTAAAATTATCTGCAGTTAAATTTGTCGAAATCTCTTACGTGAAGCGAAATTTGGCGAGATATAGGAGTCAACAGGTAACAGTTGTGTATTTGTTTGAATGAAGGAAGGAATTTTAATGACGTTCACTGAGACCAAACGGTCTAAGGGATCTAAAGCTCAAAAAACAAACACTGTTTCAGATTTCTCTCTAATTCAGCTATTTCGTAACGTAAGATTTGCCTGCACTTTCGTGTTTCTTGCTGTGCAATTATAAATATGAAAATAAATTGTAATTTCTAAAATAAAGTGTAATTTCTGCTTCATACTAGTGAATTAATGGCATTCTACCGCAAAGTAAATTTTCATAAACATCCCCAGCATCTTTACTCCGAGTTATGATAGGAGTTCTTAGCACTTCAGCTTTACAGTGAATTGTATAAGTTTTAGATTTGGCTAATTTCTTATTTGAAACTATATCACAGCTGTTTTACTCAGGATTTCCTGTGGGATAATTCCTTTGAGAAGAGTAGTCTGGAATAAAATGAATTAGGTTTTACTAGGAACATGAGCTCGGTCATCTAGGACAAAAGTAGTTTGGAACAAAATGAATTGGATTTTACTGGGAATATGAGCTTGGCTATCTAGAACAAAAGAAGTTTGGAATAAAGTAAATTAGGTTTCGTTTGGCGATCTAGAATTTACAGAACGCTAGTCTTACGCTGTCATGGGCTGATGATATCGTAGGGGCTTGACTCTACATCGAAACTATTCGAAGGGTCCAGAATAGTAAAGGCAAGGAGAAATTCTCTTTAGAATCAAGACCAGGAGTGCCACACTTCTTAACCTGGACTTATTTGAGTTAATCATCGCGTGTTTAGGAAGTCGAGATAGAAATTTAAGCAGTTAAGCTTAATTATATATGGTGAAGACTACCCTCGGGACGGAACTGCTGTAATTCGCGTCACATGCATTTCTCTTACAGTTAAAACATGTATTGAGGGATGGAAAACAGTCTAAGAACATCTTGAATAGTCCGTTTGATGCAATTGTGGTGCATTTCTGTCCCCTGGATGGATGTTTCCATTATCTTTTGAGTGGAAGTGCATACTAGAGTTAGTCACTGTTGTAAGCATATTTACTTTTTTTCTATTTATGCGTCGGGGATTGGGAAATTAATGTGAGCTAGAATGAACGGAATGGTAATAGGCTTCAAAGTGAAGTGCATAAGTAACTCTCTGGAATGTTTTAGGACTCTTCTCTTATTGTGATTTTAGCTTTTCGCTACCTGTTTCTTTTAGACATAGGAGCGTATTTTTGGCTTCCCTTGCTCTTGCAACGTGCTTTACTTTCTAGTTTCATTGAGCTGTTTTGGTCATTCGCAGACATTAGTATAATTTCAATTTTTCTTATTAGATTATCCAAGGGTTGTGATGAACACCTAGGAGAGGCTAACACGACCTGTTGTTTCTTTTCCAGTTGAAGGCATTCGTGCATCGTTTTCCTTCTGACACAGGTAAATTCACAAGCATCTGTAAATACTTTAGTTACTTAAGTTTTCTTTTGAAGATTACGAACATTTGTTGGTTTTACCCTAAATTTGTATGAATGATCATGAAACCCACATGCCTAATTCTGTTAGTATGTATAATGTAACATTTGGTAGAATAGTTATCAGCTACTTTTTGTGTGGGTTTTAATGAATATTTAAAATTTAGTAAATTGCTTTTGCATATTCAATCAACTGAATGTGGAGAGTGAAGTTTGTGGTGTTATAAAGTATAAACAATGGTAGTTTTACTTCTGATAATCCCAGTACAAGCTGGTAAATTCCGATGTTCTACTTAAGCATGAGAAAACATAAACTTTAACCGATTTTGTGTTGCAGATTATCCTCTGATCCTGCAAATGAACAAACTCTGCTCTGCGTATGACACAGAAAATAAGCAAAATAGAAGCATATTAGTAACAAAAATTAACCAGAATATTGGGCAGTAATGCCCTGCAACCTCTGTTCTTTATTCATCACTGAATCTGAAAATTACATCTTCCCACTAACTGATTGATAAATTAACAGCCATCCCTTTTTATTTAGTAATCAAGCTAAAGCCTTCCTACGTAGACTACTACCAGTTAAAACTAATAACTGAAAAATTAAGTCCTTATTTAACTCCTACGTGGACTCCTACATAGGCCGTTATGCAACAGCTGTTATAGCAGGTAAGAACATTGTTGCATAATTTTGTCTCTATTTATCTGTGAATATGACTGTGATTATACATACATATTCATTTACACATGCACATGCACTTCCATATATCTATGTGAACACACGTATATACACATGTATATGCATATACATATATGTATGGTGCTAATTGATGTAATTGTACAAAGCTAGTGACGAGTTTATGATCTGTTTAACGAGTACAAGGTGATATCTACCTGGATATCTATAGAGATGCACAATTCAGGGGGTATATTATTTGCTTTCCTTCATTTGCTCACACATACATACATATGCATATACGTTTACATATATGCATGGTGCTAACTAATGAAATGTACAAAGTTAGGGATGAGTTAATGATCTTTTTAATGAGTACAAGGCAATATCAACCTGGATATCTATACAGATGCGCAATTCAGGGGGTATACTATTTACTTTCCTTCATTTGTTCGCAGAAATTCACTAGACTAATTAAATTAATACAAACCTGATCTGAGAAACAAAAAGGAATTTTGAACAAGACTTTGTAATCCTCTAAATATTGCAAGTGTTTCCACAAATTGGATTCTTCAATAATATGAAATTGATTGAACAGCCTGTACTCTGCATTAAAGTTATAGTTTTCAAGTGTTCTCTTCACGTGCAAAGCTTCTACTCTATATGCCCTTTAGGCATTGCAACCTCAAGTTCATTGTTTGTAGCAATATCTATACAATGTTACATAGAGGATGCTAGGTACAAACATATAACTCTCATGGATCAGTTATAGAGAATAATGGAATGGCCCAGTTGCAGACCTACAAAGGTCTTGGCATGTAAGTTTAATATTCCTTTCCATTGCTAGTTTTGTCGCCAAACTAGTCTTGGCATGACTATAGTGTTTAGTGCAAATTTTAACAGTAATGCCATCTAAGTGCAAACCTTTAGTTGATAACAATTCTAGCACGTAGTATTTGGTGTAGATCTTGCATGAGCATTGACCCTCAGTTTTGGTGCAGCTTCAAGGTTTGATGTCACCTCTTTTGTTCAAGATGTTGGTATGTGATTTGACTTTGCATCTCAATGCTAACTTTGGCATTACCAACAAGTGACATGGATTTTAGCACAAGTCCACCGACCTGGAAAATGACATTGCTTGGCCCTTTGTCAATTTCTCTCATGCCTCCTGAATTTGGCGCTACTTGTATATTTGCAAAATTTTCAAGCCTCAGTCTGAAATTTGAGGAAGTGTTGATTATCTACAGATCAATTAATCTCTAAATAGGAGCAAAGGAGAAGTCAAGTTAGTATACAAGGTGTTTTAACTTTATTACTTTAATTGATTAACCAGATGCACGATTAGTATTACTTACCATATAAAAAAATAGAATAATCTTTTCCATTTATGTTGCTGAATATTGTCGATGTTGAAATGCCTTTTATTTGTCCATATATTGACAATGTGATATACTTCAATGAATTTGCAGCTTTGTACTGCAGCTTTATTCTGATTTATGTGAACATTACATTTGACTACTTAATTTTTGCAAGTATTTCTCTGATTGCAACGCTAGATGATTACATCTTTCTTCTTTCATTGAAATTCCATATATTTTTTACTGATCTGTAGCAAAGTTATATCCATTAAAAGGTAATAATTGCATAAGAAACTTAACCCTTTATTTTTGTGCAAACTATATTTTCAGGCACTTTGATTTCCGTTTTTCAGTGTAATTAAATTACTGGTTACATTGTCACAAATGAATGTAACTTCTGAGTTTTAACAATTAATTACAATATTTACTTCATTTTAATGAACGTTGGCTTTGTACAACAATTTGTTTTTTTATTTAAAGTTAAACATAATTGACACAGAAGCTTTACTCTAAATTATGTGAATTCTTAACTTTGGCTAATATATTATTGAAACCATTTCATGGGTGCTTTACTCACTCTGGATTCTTAACTGGTTTTGTTTTGTTGCAAGAGGTCTGTTGAATAAAACTAATTAGGTTTATGAAGAATAGTTTCTATGGATGCTCCGCTTTCAGTGACATTTGGGTAAGATTTGCTGATATCTGGGATGCCGACAATATGTCACATCTTGTTGAAGTGTCAATAGAAAAGATTGTATTTTCTGATCACAATCAATAGCAGTAGCCCCACCCCTGAAAAGTTGTAGATTATTGTGAAATTATTTGTGTATACAAGCTTGTATAAAGGATAGTTTGGCATGTATGTTAATGCTTTCAGCATATAACTGAATTCTATGAAAGATAAACTGTATTTGAATGGAATATTTCTGTTGGATCTTTATTTGTCAAGCAGAGATATGGGAGTATACTGTTTATATGTTGATGGTAAATTTTATGGCTTTGCATGTCTGGTACAAAAGTACCAATTATTTGTTGAAGATTGTAAATTGAGCTTATTGATGTATGTATAGTGAGAAGATTTTGGGACCACCCTAAATATTATCATTAGCTATGATGAGATTTGTATTTAGAGATGGTTAGCTGGTATAATACTGCTTATCTCATTAGATTGTTCAGATTTAGGGTAATTTGTGTCAGATTGCTACATTGTTTGGAAAGTCTGGCCTATTCATGAAACACAAAAAATCTATTTTGCTGAATGAGAGGGATGCATGATCTCTCACTTGAGATGCTCCACCCCACATCTAATGGACATAACTTACTGCAATAATTTTGTATCAATGTTCACTTTCACTATCTTCATTTTTTTATCTTCTGTAGTCAATACATAGCATTTTGCGTACTGTTGCATTTGATTGTTTTATGTTGTGGCAAATTTTTATCTGTCTTCAAACGAATAGTTATTTCATTCACTGCTCAAGACTCTATATCAAGTGTCTTGGGAGGATTTTCAAGGTTGACACTAATCATACTTTGGTTTTTTATCTTCAAACAGATTTGGATCCATATAGGAGTATAATATGAGCAGCCATACTGGTAGTTCATCTCCATCCAAATCCACTTTTGAATATGAGTTGTTGGAAGGAGATGCTGAAAACCTTAAGACTGTTGCAGCACCACCCATCCAATCTAATCCCTGGATTGACCCTGGAGCCTTAAGGATTACTCATAGAATTGGCAGGGGTCCATTTGGTGATATATGGATTGCAACTCTTCATTATACAGAGGGTTATGATGAACCGCAAGAAGTGGCCGTTAAAATGTTAAAGTTCATGAGCGAAGAACAAGTTCAGCCTTTCATGGCGAAATTTCAGAATGTGTTTTACAAGTGTCGGGAAAAACAACATGTCTGTTGGCCATATGGTCTATCTCTAAAACAGGAGAAGGTAATGCATTTCACAATCACATTTAATATTGCATTGTTGCTGGATTATTTGACTCTTTTTTAGTGTGTTTTGGTTGGTTTGATTGGTAGTTTCATTTATAGATTTAATTTGGTGAATGTGTGTCCATATATTGATAATGTGATAAGTTCTGCCATCTTGACCAGATGTCCCTTTCCAATGTGTGTAGATCTGTATAGTTATGAAGCTTTATGAAGGCTCTGTGGGAGACAAAATGGCTCAACTCAAAGGAGACCGACTTCCCTTATCAGATATCTTAAGGTGCTATAATAGATAGAAATTTAAATATTTTTAAAATTTTGTTTTTCAGAATGAATAAATCTGAGATTAATTAGAATAATGGGCACACACATGCATGCTTTGCATCCACATACAAACCAAGTTGCAGATATGAGATGATTCAACTACACATAAGTCTTTTATAAAAGGGATTAGTTCACTACTTTCAAAGCTTCCGCTTCTTTATTCAGGTATTGAGAGGTAGCATGACTCAATGCTTTAGTTATCTTCTGGTCCTCCCAGCTCATTGTTCAGCTACATGGAGTTAAAAATGGCATAACACTCAATGCATATCTTTTAATTCCTCATAACAGATAATTTTTAGCGTTCATTGTGAGACTTGAATCCATGGCCTTTGACTTGTGGGTTGGTTCTCCACAATGTCACTCCCTCATCTACCATGCTCCATCCAAAATGGACAAATTGCCAAAAGAAATGCCATTTGACTGCTACACAAGCACACACAAGTAAAAAAACTTTGAGTGAAAACCTCTATGAAGACTTGAGGGTCTTGCCAATTTTACTCGTAAAGCTTTTACCCCCACTAAATTCACCTTCACCTGCAACTCCAATCTACCAATTCACTCGTGTTCAATACTCACACAATGCCATTTCAAAAGGCTGTTTAAATGGAGTGGTCTGTGCGAAGATGACATCCCTGATACAGAGTAATATCCATCATTCATGACCGTAAGCAGATGTTTGATCTGCATCAGTATGAAATCTGGGATAAATTGTTTTATTAAAGAGTTTGAATTTACAACAAATCCTCACCAATTCTCAACTGGAATAATCTAGATGGCAGCCAAACAAGGCAAGGTTACGGATTTTTGGAGTTGGGTTTAATGATGGTCCGCTCATCTATAATGCCCACGGCAGAACTACAAATTAGCAAAAAGAGTTGAAACCCCTGTTTATTCTACTCATCAGAATAAGTAGAAGGGAAAGTATTGATGAGAATGTCCTGAATATATATGATCTTCTGTGTCTGATCCTAGTTAATAGGTCATTACAGCTGATTTGCATTCAATATGGGTGGTTGAAGAGGTCTCTTTAGTTCAATCTCCTAGCCTTTCAGACAAATAGCACTATGGTAATGGGCACAAGGAATAGCAAGCTACACTCCAAAGCTATAGAAATCTGTTTCAGATGATGCAAATATAATTGTTTCATCTGGCTTTCTAAGGGCACATTCAAGAAGGAAGAGCTCCATGAAGAAGACCATTTACATGAAGGGCTCAAACTCTGTCGATGACACTATTCCGAAGCTGAACAGTGGATAAGTTTATCGTATTATTTTGGAAAAGGACGAACAAAGTGTCTCACTTTCAATTTTCAGGTCTGCTGACAAGGATACTGCTGATATTCAGCCTTTTGTGGACATTTGCATCACCACAAGAGGTGAAATCTCTCCTAAATTTGTATTCACCTCATAGTGCCAGGATGACTCCCTGCCTGATTTAACCACATCTTTGGACCTTAAAACTGGCAAGTTTATTGCCCCAAAATACTTATTCCCACTGCTCCTTCATCTCCCACAAGCCCAAAGGCTTTATCTCCTCCCCTCCGCAAGCCCACAGCCCCAAAGCCTTTACCTACCTTCTTTCCAACCCCTTAACATTAAGGGCTTTACTGGTTAACCCATCTCCTGTGGGGATGGTGTCTTCTTTCCCACTGCTATTAAATCCACTAACATCTTTGCCCTCTGCTGGAATGATGATAATTCAGCCACTCCTAGAATTGCCATCCTGGCATAAATTCTGCTGCTCCCAGTGCATATCCAGCAAGCAAAATCAATTCCTTGGACACTGTAATATACGTTGTACCTGCAAACATTAATGATGGCCTTTTCTGGCTAATCAAAGCATTGGAAGCAAAAAATGAGGAAGAAATTCTAAACCAAAAATGCATTGACTTGCTAGTTGCCAATGTCCAGTTTCTAAGGGCCAATCTAATACAAAGGTGCTTACAGACTTCTTAGATCTGCTACATTTAAGTTGCCAAAAGTTGCTCAATTGCACTGAGGCCATAGAGCAATTTCTGTCAAATGGGAAGGCAGAGAGAAAACGTAGAGAGGCAATTTGATCCAATCAGCAATAGTGCAGTTTCCAACAGGGCTGATGGTGGGATCAATTTAGTTACAATACCTGGGAAAACCCACGGATGATGGCCAGAGGGATTTTAACTATAAAAATGGACCAAGACAATTTTAATCCCAAATAATCCACCATTGCTGATGATTTTATTGACAAAAACTCGCATGAAAACAATTTAATCGCAATTTTGACTCCTTTTTGCCCCATTTTTTCAAAGTTCCCAATTATTTTCTTCGTAAACCCTAACTCTTACCCTGACCCTTTTTTTTTTGCAATTTCTGCCTGATGTGCAGCTTTTTTATTTTCCCTGAAAACCATAATCCTAACCCATTTTGTCCAAATAAATCACTATTTTTTGAAAGAAAAAAAAAAGAATCTTTCTTTTGGTTTGTTGATTTATTTCTGATAACAACTTTTTCTGATATCAACAATCCTCTTCATAACTATCCTCCTATGAAAAAATGGAACATCATGATTCAAGGAAGAGGCTGTGGGATGGCATTTCAACCAGCCCCGTTTTAAAGGGATATATTGATGCTTTTTAGGTCCCTCAATTTACAAAAAGACAATGCACACATGCACATCAGGCTAATTAGAGATATGCAGCTGTACTCCTTTTTGAAGAGCTCTCATATGTTGATCAAATGCTTGTTCATTTGCTTATACAAAAAGACTGTTGGACTGCTGGTTACTATTTGATTTATTAGATGGTTTTGATCTGGACTAAAGTCTCTTCTCTGATCTGGCTTTGTATTTTGGGCTTCAATTCCTATTTTGTAAAAGCTCTCATATTTCAAAATCTCACCTGCTAAATATCTTTTACTGTACCGGCTCAATATCCTGACTTCTTGTAATTGTCAATTTTCTTTTCGATATATTTGATCTTTAATCCAAAAAACAACAACTATAGTTATACTAAAACTGATATCCTTGAGTGTTTCAAACAAACATATGGAACATGTCCTCTTGATCTACAGACCTGTTTTTGAATGGTTTCCATGATTGTTTTTAAAATATCAAAATAAGGAGGTACATACTTGTGAATGTGCTCGATATGTTTTCCACACATCCATTTGCCAAAATATTCAGCATCTTAGAATTTTTTGTTTGAAAGCGCTTTGTGTGATCAATGTTTTGTTTTTTATTTATTTCCTATAACTAATTGCTATTGTTTGGATTTTGTGAAGACAAAATAAGAATAATAATGTAGTATTCTTTATCTTTTCTCTTATGTATACAACTTAAAAGCATATAACAATGATACATCATAGTAAAATAATGTTGGATTTGCAGTATATGATTTTTTTTATAGAGTGTTCTCATCTTAGGCCTAATGAATGTAAGCAGGATAGCCTCAGCCTGGTTCTGAATTTATTTCTCCTTTCTTTCCAGGTATGGCACTGATGTGGCACAAGGTGTGTTAGAGCTTCATTCTCAAGGGATCCTGGTTCTTAATCTTAAACCTTTCAATTTACTTCTTGATGAACATGACCAAGCAGTTCTAGGAGACTTTGGTATTCCAATGCTACTTCAGGGAATTCCATTGTCAAGTTCTGATTTAACACTAAGACTGGGCACACCAAATTATATGGCACCAGAGCAATGGGAGGCAGATGTAAAAGGTCCAGTTTCATGGGAAACAGATTGCTGGGGATTTGGGTGTAGCATTGTAGAAATGTTTACAGGAATCAGGCCTTGGTATGGGAGATCAGCAGAGGAAATTTATGCTGCAGTAGTTATCAGGCACGAAAAGCCAAAAGTTCCGAGCGGATTGCCTTGTGCTATTGAAAGTATTCTCAAAGGTTGCTTTGAGTATGATTTTCGGAATCGACCATCATTTGCAGACATACTCTTTGCTTTAAAAAAGTAAGTGTTTTATAAACTTACAGGAAGGTATCAATTTGGTTCTAAACATTTACATTGTCATGCATGATTTTGATAGTTGGTTGCTATTTCCATGATCTCATCAAGAGAGTGCAGCCTATTGAGACCATCGAAACAACTCTTTTTGGTATGTAATTTGATTTAGAAGGTTACCATTTCTTTCTGGGGGTTTTGTTTGTCAAATTTGATCCATGCTAGCATTTCCTTTACATGGAATTGGCACAACAAATTGAAAGTGTAAATGGAATTCAATTACTCTCAAATTTTTAGTGAGCATCAAGTAACCATTACAACCTAAGTATTAGAGTACAAAACAAAACTTGAAAACACAATTAGCACCTAAGGCTCCTAGGCTACAAAATGTGAAGTCAATGACTATTCCCTGTTTTTTCGTGTTGAATGTGGTCATGATCATCGATGCCTCATTCGAAATGCCAAATCCTGTTCATCAAACGATGGCCTCTTATCAGCTGCAATCTATTCTAATTCAAGATCAATCTCGTCAAGGTCAATTGATTGACCATCTTTGACACTGCTTGATTTTAGTAAGGCATAAGTTCCTGACCTATTAGTGTGTGCTAGAAATTTGGGTTGATTGAGCTTGAAGTACTTAAAATCTAAAACAGGAAAGTTGGATTACCATTAAACTTATTAAGTTTTAGTGACATTTAATGGTTAACTTAGTACTTTTAAATTTTTAACCTTGAATTTTTTTAAGCCAAAGCTGAAGGCTGTGGTAAACAAATACCAAATAATTCATCTGTTGTTGGCTTAAATGGTTGTGTTTATTAAAGTGTAAATGTTCAAATACACTCCAAGAGCACTAACAATAGGAAGGGCTGCATGGCTTGATTAGAATATTAATTGCCATCCATCAAAGTAACTTTGTTTCTTTACCAAAGGAGTCCCATCATTGCCTTGACATTGGATTAGTTGCCAAAGCAAAATTTATTGGTAAATTCATAATGTATTTAAATTTTCAATAAGAAAAAGGCTATAGTTAAATTCTGATTGCATATAAAAAAATTGGCATGTAAAAATGAGCTAGAATGAGATAGAGAGGCTTTATTTTTTATTTAGAGCAAAGTGTAGTGTGGGAACCCAAGAAAAATAAAAATAAACAATTATTTTTTAATTTCAGACCTTTTTAATAAATTTAAATGACTTGCGTAGCCATAGGGACTGTTGAATGTCCTTGGGAGGGTTGGGAGATGTCAGAGACATTCTTGGCTGTTTCGAAGATATCCGGCCATCCTTGACCCATCCTAACTCAGTCCCCCACTTTTGGAAACAGCCAGGACAAAAAATTAAAAATTGGGAACAGCTAGGGGATGTCCCTGAGCCATCCCTATTTCCTTGGAAAATCCCCAAGATGGGTATGCCTAAAACAACCCTAGGGAGACATCCTTGGGGAACATAAAAGCAATTCTGTTTTAAGCTACCTAGTTTTAAGAAAATTTTGTTAGTGCAGATTTTGCTTACTATGGTCTGGAAATGTGAAAACACGCAAAAGAAAGGCTCACACCAAATAAATATCTTGCAATCAGAGCAGATCTTTCTAAAACACAATGTAATAGTCAACAGGGAATATTAAAAACATAACACACATGCATTAGACAACATATGAAAATTGATAGGAATCAAAACTTCTAGAGTAACAGTTTCATATGTTAATGCATCTAAGAATAACAAACAATTGCATACAATGTTATATGACTAATCTTGGACACATGCAGAGAGGCTCTTTTATATAATTACAAAAGAAGTGAGATAAAGATCATGCATTAGGCTTGAGCTCAGCCATATCAGCAAAGTTTGAACTGTATAATCTAGGGTTGAGATGCATGCATGCAGGCTCATGTTTATAGCAAAGTTTCCTATCATGTAATCAATATTTTCCCCAAGAGTTTGATTTTCAAATCTAGAATCTAGGGGAACAAGGATGCTTGTTCTGTGAATTCAGTACTTGCAATGTCTTTGTTGGTGGTCAAGATGCAAAACTTACTCAACCTAATGGATTTTTCTGCTACGTACTGCATTGGCGATTTTTGGGTAGGTGAACTTACTCGGCCATTGTGTAGGGTGGGGATTGTTGGAAATGAATGCCAAAGGCACCTACAGGAAGAATTTTGTATTTCACAGGTGATAATCGCCTACCCATTTGATCTCTGTGTTGAAATTATTGGGATATGTCATGGAGGAGTTGTGGATTTGATCTACTTAACACTTCATCTAGTTTTTGTTTGTTATATTCTTAGTGCACTTGTATATTTAAAGGGTACATTTCTAATTTTAATCATAATGCATATAGTATTTTTTCTAAATTTCATTCCAATGCATTGTGTTTGTTTTCAGATTTAATGATACGACAATTACAAGTTTGAGAATTCAATACTATGTATTCATTGTTCACATTTTCATCAATATGTATAGTAGAATATCATAATTAGAGGTTATTGTTTTGATTGAAATTTTTGTAAGCTGTGGTTTTAGGACTGAATTTTATAAGTGCAGAATCTTCTTACCATGGTCCAAAAGAAAAGAACAGAGAAATAACTGATGTTTTTACATTAAAAGCCATCCTTTGAAAAACAGAGAGAAATAACTTATGTTTGTTACATTTGATCCCATCCTAATTGCATAGAGTGAAAGTGAAAGTAAACAAGAGTCTACACCATGAATAATGATATATGGATTTTTTATTTTTCTAATTAATTTTGAGATTGTTTTTGCAGTGGGTTGTACATAATGAAGTAATGTTAGATCATCAAGATTTTTTATATGAACAAGGTAAATTACTAAATAGATTAGATTGTCGTATGCTAGCTGGATGTGATCATATGCAATACAAACTAGACTGTTTTCAATCACTTAGTTCATTCATATGTTCGGTTGAATTATACCACTGTTCATTGATAAACAATACAATACAAGAGCCTTCAACCTCCTGATCCGATGTATCCGATGTAAAGACAATAGAAAGGGATCTGTTGATGTTCACACAATACTCATTCTATGGATTAGTGTAATAAATTGGTATATCTCCATATCCTAATTTATTGCTTACAACAGAGATCTGGATTCTATATTGCTTAGAACTTCTATATTACACATCATCATAACACCTTTTCCAAGAGATGTGCAGAGGTACTGATATAGCTTACACATTTTTACTTCTACAGGGTACATCAGATACTGTACTCAAAGGCTAAAGGGAATCAAAGAACTATGGTCATATGCCCTCCCAAACAGATATCTTCCTACTCCCAATATTTAGTTCTAACAAACAAATGATGAAGAGAGCTGCCCTTAGTATAACCATAACAAAAGGTGCAAAGTTTGTAAAGGGCATGTTGGCATGAAACAACTTTGTAAACGAATACAATATACATATTGGTGTTGAAGTCCCAACATTCTGCTCACATTTTAATTGATTCAGCTGCACTTTATCAAATACCTCAGCCATCTAGAAGATATCAATATCCTTCAGCGTTCTAGAAACCCTAAAAAATAGTATGTTTTGTTGTAGAAAAAATTAGAGCAGAATAAAGTTGAAATGAGTAACATGATTGCAATTTATAGCCATTGAAGGGAGAAAATAGATAATATTGAAAAATATCATGAAAATATTATCAAAATAGTGGTCAATGATATTTTTTATTATTTTTTAAATATTGCAATTTTTTCATGAAAATATGAGTCTGCAGTCCGAGATTTGATATTTTTCAAGTAATTGCAATATCATTTTCTATGGTATAGGGGTTGATATTATCCAATTCAATTGGATCATTAGACAAGCTCATTGAAGTTGGGTCAACCCATTCTAGTCTTGGTGCGAACATTTTGTGAAAAGCTCGAATTGTGCTTACAACTAGAAGTGTATAGAGCTGGTTCAAACATGGGTGCCTGGCCTTTGAAACTTTGGTGTTTGAACACCATAACTTTCCCACCACAAGTATGCATATAAGACATTTAGAATTATGTAAAACTATAAGTAATCTAAAATTGCAGTTGTACATGTACAATTAAAGTTCTCAAATAGTTTCATCTGTTCATTTTATTGTTCTCCTTTGAATGCCTAGATTTGAAGAAAAGAGCCTTCTCATTGCAGTCTTGTAAATCTATAACTCACCTAGAATTTGGTTGCTAAGGCTTTCTTTGGGTATCATCCTCTCCATGCATGTGTTGAAAAGTACCATAACCTCTTCATTTGCCATAAAGGAATCAAAATAGAATGTTTCAGGGTTTCTATAGTACACCATTGCATGTATTAAACGTTGGAGCTATTTTTTTGAGTCTCCATCTCCAAACAATTGCTTACCAAATGACTTCTTGACAATATCCATGGCCTCATAAATAAACTCATTGGCATTCAAATAATTAAAAATCCATAAAGCTTTCAAGTTAGTAATTCACCTTAAGGATATCTTATGTTCTCTTTACGAACAAATTGTAAAAGATTATCTTCATGAATGCTCACAAACATATGCTTAAGAAATAACAGCACTGCTATAATGCTTTAAAATGTGACTAACATTGGGGTAGCTTATGTCTCCCATTCACACAAGCTTCTTTCTTTTGATGTGATTTCTCATCAAGCTAAGCATCCAAGTGTAATTATAGGTGAATTTTGTAACCTCCTTTGCATCTTCAAACACACTTATTACCACTCAATTTTTCCAATGCCTTCAAGCATGTTATTGATGCATTTAGCAACACGAGCTCCAAAAATGGTGGAATACCCCTTTAGAAAAGTCTATTTTCTCCTACATATGCTACTGCATTGCTAGTCACAACTTGGACAATATTTTCGATGCCCATATCTAGGATCATTGTCCCCAACAATTTGCATATTCTCTACATGCTTCACTTTATAGGTGGCATCAATAGTCTTTAAGAACAGCAGTGTGCCACTAGAAAGTGTGTTAGTTTGAAATCTTGTCATCCACCCATATTAAAAGCACCATTCATTCCATAAAATATCGTAGACCTTTTTGCACTACATTGCTTTTTGTTCTTCTACTATCCTTAGTGTTTTTTATGGCTTCCTCTTTCAAGGGCTACTAAAATCACAAGGAGTTGGAACCTTAAACCTCATATTGACAATGCTGAATGCAATTACTAGTGCTTCCCAATATGGGAGTTTTTCCACATTGAATGGTATGTTATTGTAATACCAAAACTTTTTATCAGCCATTCACATGTCATGGTTCTTTTCTTGGTTACAAACAGCATCATCAAGTGAAGGTCATGCTCCAAGAATAAAGAAACCTAGTGAGCTAAATTGGATTGGACCCTCTTAAATGGATGAATGGAAAATATATTGGCCAATGATGAGTCTCTAACTGATATGGGAGAAGTTCATCATGGATCCATTTGCCTCTTCCATCCTCTTCTTTTCTGTATTTTTCTCTTTATAGCTACAAAGAAGGGCATTCATCTCCCATCTTATTTCCTTCTCCATTTGATCACACAACTTCACATCTTGGTCACAGAGCATTCATCTCCCATCTTACTTCCTTCTCCATTTGATCATACAACTTCATATCTTGGCCACAAATTTCCACAAAGTGGTACTGGAGATAATTGATGCTTCTTCTCAAACTAGACCCAAAAAATTATAGGTCGCATGCCCTTGATCTATCAATTTTTCAAGTGGAGTTCCTTTTTACTTGATTGTGCATTGCCCCCTAGAAGTTGTCATTCCGGCACAAATGCTTGCAATTGTAGAGAGTAACAAAGATAAACAACAATAGAAAAGTTAAAAGAAAAACCCTAGAATCAAAAATCTAGCGAAATAAGTTTTAAATTGAGCTCCTATCATCAATAAATCCTTCCAATGTGATAATGATCACTTCGTGACAACTAAGTAATAGAGACAAATTGGTCTAAGTGTGTCTATTAGTTATTTAGAGGAAAAAAGTTCAAACTGATTGAAAAGTTCTCATGTGCCTATAGTTGGATTTTTTAGCAATATCCAAGTTAGAGTGCAATCTTGCCTTGTCACAGGGGGTTCCCTGAATTTAATCCTTGCAATTCGAAATTTGATGAAGTGTTAATTTTTTTTTAAAGAATCGTAAGGAAAAAGGGATAGCACTTATTTATTAAAATATTTTTTTATAAAACATAGATTTGATTTGTGGAATGTGGGAGGCAGCTGTTGGAGATGTCAAATGAGTGATGATTGTGCAATTGGGGCGACTGGGCTTCTTGTTTGTAGATAGCAATAGGTATCTAGGATTGCCTTCCTTTTGCGAGTAGTAGTTGCTATGAGAAGTAGAGGTGGTTGAAATAGGAAATTGTGAGAGACAGAGGCAGGCCACATATTCCTTTGCAACTTCATATTTCTTTGTTTTCTTCTCTGTTGTTCATTCTCTCATGAGTTTGGAACACATGTAGAGCAACAACCCATTTGAGAGACTTGGGAAGAGGTTCGTTTATATATAGATGAGGGCATCAGTGTATCCTACCTACTACAGCAACAATCTATGATGCAATGACTAATAAAGCCCTTTTCAACTTGTGAAGAAATTGATTAAGTTCCCCCTTTGGTCCCTAGTGGAGCTTAGAGGAAAGTAAACTCTGCTAGGCACTCTTAATTGACTATTTCTATGTACAGAATGGGGTGGGGAACACAAGAATTTATGTGAGGGGGTGATTGAACCCACAACTGGTATCAGAGAGGGAAGCAATCTATCTGATAAATGAATGGCTGTAAATGATGTGAAATTTCTGGGAATGTAAGATTATTCCATAATGAAATGATGAGGCAAATCCATGGGATAGATACCCGCTTGCTCTCTAGTTTTGTTTAGGTTTTATTTTGTAGATTTAGGTTTTGTTTATGT
The DNA here is from genome assembly GCF_030272615.1 of Cryptomeria japonica. NCBI lineage: Eukaryota > Viridiplantae > Streptophyta > Pinopsida > Cupressales > Cupressaceae > Cryptomeria > Cryptomeria japonica. The sequence continues at coordinate 293,234,023 of NC_081414.1, read as the reverse complement.
ATATTTGATGTCTTTTTACAAAAGTTAATATGTTCATTTTAATAACATTTTTTAAAAAATATTTAAACATTGATCTAGACTTTTAATCCTAATAATCAATATATAAGTTTATTAATAATTTTTTTAATAGGTGAATTTAATCACAATGTCTAAAAAACATTATCCTTACCAACTTGATCTTAACTTTATTTTTGTTGAAGTTGAACATGAACACATAGATCTTCCCTAGTACTCACCTGAAACTTACCTCGGCAATTTATGGGTGAATTAATTTTCTGGCAAAATGACTCATGAATCATGGGAGTACTCACCTAGTATTTAGGTGATGCATTAAAGGATTGATGAACACATTTTCACCGCTTATATGCATTAAGGGCCAAAGTCAAAGATTTAAACATGGCTACAATGAATGGTTACTTTATCTTATTATATAACTTCTTTTGGTCAAAACAAATATCTCATATAGTGTAATAGATCTTCATTCCCTATCTTTTGCAAGCAACATCCATGCTGCCAGAATTGTATCATTTTTGCTAAGGATTAACAAGATTGTAAAGTGTGTCTTACTGAGATAAAATGCTTTTGCTAGTTTTTATAAGAAATGCTTAACGAAGTGAAAGGATGCCAACTTGTAATTAAATTGGGATTCCTTGCCTCTGGATTATTAGTTTACATAATGTAGCAGAACTAGGGTATGCTATTCAACCGGACAAAGTTCTTGCATAGAGTTTATTTGGAGATTGGTAGAATAGCCTTGATTGTCTATATGGCAGGTTGAAATGAGTTCCGGGTGTTGAGGTTTGGTATGGGGACTTGTCCCAACTGCAGTTCATTTGGAGGAGAATGCACAATTATATAATTATAGGCATGTCATTGTAAGTGTATATAATAGTTCAGGTGCATGGCACTGATGGAATATGTGCAGTGATAATTAAGAATTTAAGAGCATGGATATGCTTAAAGGAACTATAGGCAACTATGTTTCACTTTCATCAGGAGTGTCTCTGCTATTGCAAGCCATGGACATTGTTTGGTTGTGTAGGAAGACAAGTACAACATACTTCAAGTAGAGCAGGTCAACACCTTTTGGTCAAATGTGAGTGGAATTGACTTATTGTATGTGATGGTTAGTCATAAGGAGACATTTTGTTACATGTAATGTGTTATGCTGGTTTCTGTTGATATGTGTTTTATGCACATAACTTTCAGAATAAAATACCAAAGTACTTTACCCTCTCTTGAACAAAATCACCTCAGATGCTAAGAATAAGATCAACTAAAATGATTCCAAGGTTTCTACAGTCAGGTCTTGACGAGTGGGTAACTCAATGGTCGATGTGAATTGTTGTTTTCACTTGGGGACTTACACAATTGTTCGAATTAACTTTTCTTAAAATGAATATGGAATGGGTGTGCTAATAACTTAGGATTTGACAATATAGTTCTGGACTCATTTCTAACAAGACTTACTAAACAAGGACAAAAGGGAATGCAGTTCAGGAAATCTATTCTAAGCCTAGGAATGTAGGAAATGATGAACAAATTTAGTGGAATCAAACTAGGCAAGGTCTCACCATCAAATCGAACAGATTTTGACATGAGCTTAGTGCAATCATCTAAGGAGTATCTCATAGATATTGAGATTACTACCATCAATCATTGAAACCATCCAAGTTGATGCATAACAATGGATATGTAATAATCGAAGTTAAGTTTGCATAAATTTCCAGTTGACCACGCAAGGCGCACTTACAATCAACAAGAGGCTAGTGGTATGGATTAATAGAGTCCACACAAATATACTCAACTTTTTTTTTATTCAATCTAACAAACATTGAAAGCAAACTACAATAACCCCCGATTAATGAATATATAGACCCTGGTACTTAAATTGTCAAAACACATGGATCATTGACCAATTAAAAATAATAAATCATTAATTATAAATTGTTATTTAGAAATTAAAAAAAAAAAATGACAAATAATACTTATTGTTATAAATCAAGAAAATAAATGATTAATCAAGTTCTTTTAACATAAGAGTAACTAATGAATAAATACTAAAAATTAAATACTAAAATGTAAATTAAGTTAAATAGGAAATAATAATAATAATAATAATAATAAAAATAGTGAATGATAAATAAAACATTAATAAATAAACAAATCGAAAGGCGTATAAATGCATAGAAGGGATATGCGTGTAATGGTAAAAACATAGCCAGTAAACCAAGGGACATGCCCAGGAGTCATGGCCGCCGAAGAAGCACCTCACGAAGCACATAAATGATGCGTTTGGAAAACACGGAGGAGGAGAAAGAAAAAGGGCGGAGGAGTGTAGGGAAGCGTGAATGCAGAAGATCGACAACGCTGCAAGCAGTCACCGTCGAGTTCGTCTCCCTGTGTAACCCCCGCGCACAGGCAAATAGGAAGAGCATCGCCATCGCAACGCCTTGCCCCTGCACGAAAAACGGCAGAGAAAGAGACCCCAGTGCGGATGCCCAGAACAGAGGGTATATGCAGTCTACGGGATCCATAGGTAATTTAGTAGTAATAAATTATTTTGGTTAAATTGAGATGTTTTTAATTTTAATGCAATTGTCTTATAAATATATATATAGATAAGTTAAATCAAATTAAAGAATGAAATACATCCATTACTACATTTTAAATATTAATTTTACTAAAACCCTTAGTACTAATATAATAATGGCTAGCGTGAGATTATAATCCCAATTTTAAGATAAATTCAATATAAGGGATCAAAAGTTAGTGTTATATTGGGTTTGGTATTGAGTATACCCGATAAATATAACAAGCGTGGTCCAGAGGGGGATTCATAACGAAACCCTTAGAGGCAATATATATATTGTAGAGGTTAACCATATGCATATGTCAGAGATAGGGAAGCTTGGACAGGGGTGGGATCTCTGCCAAGTTTTGAGAGCATTAATGAGTTCACTCATTTAATAGAGATCCTATAGAGACCTTAGGTGGATATTACGTGGGTTGTCCTAACTGAGAAAGAGTTCTCAATAGAGGGTTGGGTCAATCAAGGTAAAATCAACCTAAGAAATGTTTCCATTTTATATATTTAGTAATCAATCAATGAGCATTTAATTGTTGAAAATGTAGAATAACATGTCTTTTCTACCAGTATAAATAGCACATTTAATACACATGTTTACTTATCTTCCGTATTTTTTGGAGTACTAACGTTTGTTTGCAGGTCTTAAGCTTCAAATAGGCAACTCCCCACTAGGGACATTACACAAACTCTAAATCTAAAATTCTAATCTAACTTGGAGGAATTGAGAACCTTGAATGCAAAACAACACTTGAAAGACAAAATCACCATCAAGTCGAACAATGATTTATATTCAAAAGTTGCAGCATATACCAACAATTCTACAAAAACTCTCATACAAATGAGAGGCAATGAGGTATATATAGTCTCATACAAAATGGATGGCCAAGATTAAAACTAAATCAAGGGCCAAGATCATGCCAACAAAACCCTAGAGTTGCCCTAATTAGGGTTTACATAAAAAATGGAGCCACCAACATATGGCCCAATAAAAAGACACCTAGTCATCAAATAGGGAATCTTCTAGAAGATTTTGTCCTGCATCTCTTTCTCTCACAGCATAATCCAAGAATCTAGCCGATACAGAATCTAACTCCTCCATGGAAATGCTAGGTAAGGTATTATGTTGTAAATCAATCACATCCAAAGCATCTGAGCAAGCATCCAAAATGTTCTCCCAATCTGGCATGAGCTTCTGCGAATTATGAACATGAATCAACAAAGAGACCAAATCATCGATCTGACTCTTTCTTCAAAGAGTCCAACAGATTGAAATACATGAATTTCATTTTGTCTCTTAATTCTGTGAAGTGTAACCCACTAGCCTCACTAACATCAAATCCCAATAGTTCCTCAGTTGAGGCAAGGATCTTCGATTGAATATTATGAAAAGATCCTTCCATCTCTGCACAACTTATTTGTGCACTCTCATAAGTTGATTTCTTCATGGCCAACGAACAATACCAGCCATGGAAATCGTATTTATCTCCATTGTGCACAACATTCTCCCTAATCAATGTGGACTTAGGAATCTTCTTCAAAGCTCTGAGGCGTGGAATAGTCCTCTCCTGAATAGGCTGGAATTCTTCCCAAACTCCCTCCAAATACTGTATCTTGAATATGAGCCTTGTTGTCCTGTCAAAAGCCTGGACAAATTGAGTAAGGAAATCATTCGCTTGTCTCTTTGTATTTTCAATCCATTTATCCACCTCCGAGAGTGTATCTCTCGATGCCTCATAATGTGAATGTAGTCCATGATCAATTGCAATAGGGGAAATAAGGGTGGGATTCTCACGCCTTATCCTTGCAATATACTCTTTAAGTTTGATATTCTCTACTTCGTACTTCTCTCTTTTCTCTATTTCTCTATCCAATCTCGCACTAATTGCCTTAAGGGTATCACCAACCTCCTAGAATTCCTACTCTTTTGTAGTACGGCCAAGGGCAACTGAAGTGATCTGGAAATCCATGGGAGTAGCAATGTCCGTCGTCACACGCAATCCGCATTCCTGTCTCATCTCTAGTTATGTGTGACAAAATCTCAGCTTCTTAGGTTATTTCTCCTTATTGCTCCTAGCCAAGTAGTCATCAATTTCATCAATAGGTTGTGCCTCTATCATTTTCTTACTTTTTTCCATGCTCCTCATCAGCCAATCCGGAATAGCGGCGATCTCCATACCATCATCGAGACATCTCTCGATCAAGCTCTCTCAATGCCGAGATAACATCATCATCATCATCATCAAGATTATCCCTGGTCAAATTGTATACATTCTTTCCCAAACTAACCTCCAAAAGGATAGTAGGAGATCTCGACTGATCATCATCCTCATTAGGTGGAGAAGATGTCGTTGTGCCATGTAAATCCTGAATATTATCTGGTAATATCACTGTGTTGGAACATTGCTCAGTCTCTTTGTTTTGTTCTGGCACTTCAACTTCCTTGATTGATGAGACATTGAGGGGTGGTGAAGGAATGATAGGTGAAGGAACGATAGTCTTTTGTTTTTTCTTGACCTCCTCAATCTTCTTCCCTCTAGCCTTGACTTCTCCTGGTGTGTTCTTCCTTCGTTTGGGAGCTTGACTCTCCTCATCTGCATGAATCCTGATATCACTGATAGTCCTCTGATCATCTTCGGAAGAGGATTCCTCCAGTTTCATCTTTTCATAAGTGAAGGTAACACCCATGTCAACTAACTTGTTCATTTGATGGTCTACCCATCCTCGGGAGAAACTCAAGACCTCTCTCATCAACACTTTCAAATCTATCACTTCTAGTTCTGACCAATTAGGCAATAGAATCGCCTTCTTCATTTCATTCTCATATTGGGGATGCATATGATCCTTATCATCTAATACTTGATCAGGGATGAGGAAAAGTCCACACTTCCTCATGAAATCCACTGACATTTTGGACCACATTCTTCTCTTTACTGCCTGCTCGTCCATCAATTTGACCCAATAATCCTCTGTCTACCTTGTGGATGAACTGTTCTCCCCTGATCCTTCCAACTTTCTTATTTGGATCAAATCTTTCTCTTTTCTTATATGTTGCAAATCGATAGAATGCAAGCTCCTCACTTGTTGTGCTAGCTACTAAGGAGGATTGGCAAACCTCCAATGTCTTCCCTATTGAAATAAGAAATGACATACCTGTTCTGTGCTTTTCCTTCTGGATAGAATCATATTCCAGAAGTTATCTCACCACTTCCAACAAGATCATTCTATTAGAAGGATACCTAGGAAGCCTGTAGGGTTCACATTGAAATCCATGAATCCTTAGGTATGTGAAAGTGAGAAATTGTATGTACCACTATCCATATTTCTCTATCAGCTCTATTGCCTCCTTGGACAATCTCCTGTGGATCCCGCCTTGCAACATTCGCGTTATGTACATAGTGAATGCATCATTCACTCTCTTATAGTCTTCAATATGATACATGTTTAGTTGTGGATAGCACTTATAACTCCTGAATTGTCCTTGTCCATTTCCGACTTCACCTTTGCATATCAATCCCTTGTAGGTAACAAATCGTGCAAGCGGGTACACCAAATAGGAAGTCATAGTGAATGACCTTGACCGCTCCACATTCCTCAGCTGAAAATCCAAATCGTCACTTATGATTCTAGACCAATTTATCAATGTTCCTTTCAGACAATCCTGGATGAAATAGAACATCCATCCATCGTATATTGCACCCTGCGGCATCCTCATCACTCAATTAAGCAGGAATACTAAATCACTATATTCATATTTGAAATCTGTGCACATGAGTGTCTTGGGAGCTTTGGAATGATGAGTCCTAGGATCAATCATCCACTCCTTTTTTACTACGGTCTTGCACGCATCCACCTTTTTATATCTTTCTTCATATTCATCTTTAGTTATATCTTTCATGTCTGCTCCACATGGAATTCCAAACACCTCAACAATCGCATCCTCAACGAGGTAGGCAATGATGGCACCCTTAGGAGTCTTGATCATTCGAGAGCGAGGATCATAGCATCATGCACACTCCAAGATAAGCTTGTTGCACTGTATGGATTGCGGAAATCCGACGCCCTGATAAATGCCACTCTTCATAATGTTCACATAAGTTGGGGAAGGAATCTAGCTTCCAATTCTGAACATACGCTATCGCATCTGGCCCATATTCAGGAAATGTATGTTCGTGTCTATAATCTCCTTCCATCTGGATGACATCTTGGATTCTGGATAGAATCTCGTCTCAACTATCCTTTGTTGTTCTCTCCTTTCCTTAAGTCCAGACTTGGACATCGTACTTGTACGAAGCTAGAAGTTAGAACTTCGGAAAATCAATCCTAATAAGCTATTTTCAGAATTAGGAAAGTTCTGATTTCTTAAAATGTAGACAAACTTGGGAATAGAAATCAAGAGTTTTGTCCATATTTAAACGAATTCTGAAAATAGATCGTAAATACATAAAATTAGGGTACAAGACCCTCATGAAAGCTCATAAAATTAATCATTTTCAGACTTAAGAAAGTCTGAAGACACCTCCTTACACTTAGGAAATTTACTAAAAATAGAGCGCAAAGGAGTATACCAGATCAAGAAATGACTCTGGAAAGATGTGAAAAGGAGTGTTTTCACACAAAAAAAATGTTTGAGGACACCCTTCCGAAATCAACAATGGCTGCCAAAAGTCTGAAGACAACCTGCAACTGTGTAAATTAGTCCTTAAAATCATGTTGCAATCGCGTGTTATGCAAAATAAATGATGAAAATCAATTCCTCAAGGCAAATATGAGTAAATCTGAGCATGTATGTAGGGCTGGAAATGAAAGTTAAGTCTGAAGTCAAGTCTGAAAATGGAGTTTTCAGACTTACCAGCACCCTTAGGAATGAAAATAAACTCAGAAAATGGCCCCGGAATGAAGTGAAAATGCTTCCCAAGTGAAATCGCCTAGGTAGGTAGGTGGCTGAAAATGAAATTTTTTTGAGGACAGCCTGCACAATGGCGTCTCAGACCTGCAACAGCACTTAGAAGCTCTGAAAATTGACTGAGAACACCTCCAATCAGCCTTTAGACAAAATCGCCTTAGGCACAAATGGGCTGGCAATGAAGTATATGTCTGAAAATGCCATGCACAACCAGCAATGGAGGTAAGAAATCTCAGCAATGGAGAGAAAACAAGGTCTGAAAATGTTTGACAGCAATCTCCCAGCCAAGGCATCGCAAATGATGAAGAAATTCACCCAAAAATGAAGGCAAATGACCTCTAAACCAAAATCGCCCCTCCAAAAAATGGCGCCACCTCTAGGAAAATCGAACAAGTCTGAAAATGAAGTTTTAACACTCTCCAATGGCAGCCAAAACAAATCGCCCAACTAGGAAATGGAGAAAAATGAACAAGGAATCAACTTCAAGCTCCAATGGTGTCACCTTGTCACTTCACAAAATTCGTCAACTGGAGGAAAAATCGCCCAAGTTTAAAATACACTTGGCAAATATAATAATATTATATTGCTGGCCACTCCCCTTTTAAACTTGCTTTCACCTTGAACTTTCACCACACAAACAATGTGGGATAAAACACTTGTACTTATACTTGCCTGGGGAAAATCAATTTGCTTCTAGAAGGTGAAAATCATTAAATGCTCATTGCAAATCATTTATTAATTGTTTTTATTTTTTAAATAATCATCAGCATCATTAAAAACAATTAAATTTGGGTCACATTAAAAGATTTTAAAATTTCATCCAAAATTGGACCCATGGGGAAAATCAATCCCTATTTGGATTAAAAATTCAAATAAAAATAATTAAAATATTCAAAAAATGCACATTGGGGAAATTTGATTCTTGTCTGGATTAAAATCCGGACAAAATTTCATCATAAATTGCACAAAATTGCCTTCAAGGGAAAATTGACCCATGTCTGGAGTCGAAATCCCGACTAAAATCATCACTATTGGCCAAAAACCACTTTTGGATAGCAATCCGGACTTAAAAATCTTCAATTTGCACTTGTCCACACTAAAATCCACAAAAAGTCGTCATGAAAAGCTCTAGTGGAAATCGATAGTCATCAAGGAATCCTCACTTAAGTGATCCACAACCTCATCCACACTCCCTAGGGGAAATCCAAAGGTAGTCAAGAAAATTCCCAACACTTAGATAAAATTTAATCATCCTAGTGGAAAATCGCCCCTAGTCTGGATTTTGAGTGGGGGAAAAATAAGGCATGTTTGGATTCCAGGGGAAATCCATGTCCAGTCTGGATTTTGAGTGGGGAAAATCATGGGTAGTCAGGATTATGAGGGAAAAAGCACCTCTAGTCTGGAATTTTGACCTTTTAACCCTTAGAATCTGAATTTTCATCCGGAATATGATGATTTTTCCACTCAAAACCACTAGGAAACTTCAAAACTCAATAAAACTCATTTGGACTTGGGCAAATGCATCAAAAATTTGAGCGAAACACAAAGGAAACCTATTGGAATAAAGTGCAAAATCAACTTGAATAACTTCCTAGGAGCGAGAAAACAACTCCAAAAGGCCTTAAGACACCTTAGCACTTAAAAATCACTGACGTGGACGTTCAAAAACACGTTAACGCTCAAAAGGTTTACACTCAAACAAAATTAGGATCGTTTAAAATATCAACTTTACGTGCTTGATCATATAGCTTTAAAAAAACCCTAAATGACAATTAGGCATGATCAAAAATCTGAGACTCGGGCACAGGAAACTCAAAATTGCCCACTATGCTGCCAAAATCCTAAACTAACCAACATGGAAAGAAGGAAAAGAGGGGGTCCCGTTTGCAATGGGGCGATTTGTGAAAGGTCACAACAGTTTCATGAAACGGTTGTGAGAATGTTGGTATTCAATGTGGCAATTAGATAATTAGACATTTGGAATTTCTTGTCAGATGGTTTTGTGGCTATAACTATTTGTGTGGATGGGTGTATTAAAGTTGGTTGAAGTTGGTGAATGTGGTGAGGGTTGATGTAAATTGTAAACTGATTATGGTTTGCAGAAGAAGAGTATGTTGTAAGCCAATGGATTGAAACTTTGTAAAGAGACCTAATGTATTGAATCATTTGATTCTAAATAATATAACAACATTAAATGTACGTATTAAGCCTCTACTAGAAATTTAATGTTCCTCATATACTACTTCCTGACTGAAAGAAAGAATTTGAGTGCTCACCAAAACAGGAGACAATGTTCATCTGCCACATTTGAGACACCAACTGAACTTTCTCATTTTTTTCTGCTGCTACAATCACCTGCTTTGCTGTCGATGTTCTTCTGGAATGAGCCTCAGCAAGCCTTAATTTGCCAAATTTATTAGAAATCTCTCTTGCATCTCCATTATTGCACAGCTTGCTAGGAGTAATTGGCACTTCCAGATCGTTCAAACCTGATAGCAAGGGGCCCACACTTTTTCCTTGCATGCTTTCCCTTTTGACCTTGCTCCCTGTGCTTCCAGTCACCCTTATTAGTACTTATGCGTTCTCATTAGCACCATTTAAAGTTCAAACCACACACATTAGTATTTGCAGGCATTTGAGTGGGAGAAATATTTTGAACTTCCATATTGCCAATGTTATCTTCAATTATTACTATAGAATATTAGGTTGTTGATTTATATTTTTCTTCAGTTATGTAGGTAGGTAGGTACATAGGAAGGTGGGTAGGTAAGTATGTATATAGGTGTGTATGTTACTAGGTAAGTAGGTAGTTGTGGACAATTTACTTCTAAAATTTTATTTCTTTTGCAATTTTCTAATAACCCTAAACTAGAGATGGCACCACACTACATGGTATTGTATACAGAAATATTGCATACAGCTCAAACATGGATACAGTCATGCTGTATCTGGGAGTATCGTATCTGAATCCAGTAGCCAATGCATGAATACATATATTTGGATAGGGAAGGGAAATATTTGGCAACTGTGCCTGTTTTCTTTTTAGGGGGACTGTACAGGCTAGAGTCTAGATACACCCCCATGCACGGAAAATGCAACTTGAGTTTGGAGTGGATCCCAAACACACCCATTGCACTACTGGGTGCAAGTGCATATTCGGTAGGGCTGTAATTTGGCCAGGTATACTGACCATTTACCTTATCTTACTCTTTTCAATCTCAAGCTCTTGAAAATAACAGTGCATGCATTGAAATTGCTCTTTTTGGTCTACACGGAAAATGCAGACTTTGATAATTGATTTTTCTGTTCCTGAATAATATCTACTACTATATTTCATAGCATATTTAATGACTTTTCAAAGTGATATGCTAACTCTGTATTCATTAATGTAGATATGAAGAAAGTATTTAAGTTAATCCTGTGTACTATTCAATGCTATGAACATTTTACTCAAGTTGGATGATCAATTTTTACATTTGGCTTAATTTGACGTATAATCAGAATACTCGGTTGCATGAACAATGCATGCATCCTCCTAGCTGCTTTGTATTACTGCTGCATAACTTTCTTAGACTAGATGCCTTCTACAGCTTATTTTCTATATCTAACATTTCACCATGGCTTCTTTTTTAATTGGAGCAGCCCGAATGCAATATTTGGTGATAGTGGATGGATTTGTGCTAGAGACAAGAGTGAATTGAAAGGAAATGATGTTCAGAACTGCAACTGGCTATTTTTAAAGGACAAGCTTCAAGTTGGGGATTATGTGCGGTCAAGAAAGATTGCCAATTTGAAACAAACGAAGGACATGAGTATTGTGGAGGGGACGATAGTTGGAATGGATAGTGATATGTATGTGCTTGTAAGGGTGCATGGCTTGCATGACCCTATGAGGATGCATTCCAGTCATCTAGAGAGAGTTTCTCTAGGCTTTGGTGCAGGAGATTGGGTTCGGTTACATGGATCACATTTGCAGAATTCAGGATCTGGGGAAAAACAATCTCCTGTTGGTATTTTACACTCGATAAGCCGTGATGGGAAAGTTGAAGTGGCTTTTCTAGGGCTTGAGACACTTTTGACAGGACACTGTTCTGAACTTCAGATGTCTGAATCATTTTCTGTTGGAGAATTTGTGAGGGTTAAACTTGGTATTAGTTCTCCGAGGTTTCAGTGGCCTCACCAAAAAAATGGCTGGGACACAGGTAGGATTGAATGGATTTTTCCAAATGGGTGTCTTATGGTGAAGTTTCCAGGCCGTCTTTTTGGAAATGTGCCTTGCTTGGCAGATCCAGCTGAGGTAGAGCTTGTACAATTCAAGAACTGTGTTGGCATAGTGAAAAAATATCATCATCTCGAATCTGTGCACTGGGCAGTGCGCCCTGTGATTGTTACTTTGGGTTTCTTGACTGTTTTGAAACTTGGAATGTTTGTGGGTTGTATTGGTTCCAAAGCAAGGAGAAGAAAGATAAAACAGAGTAGTCAGCAGCCTTTGGATGCCCAAACTACAGGACAAGATCCTCATAATTCTGGTAATGCTCCTTGGCTTCCACCTTCAGTGGCTAATATTTTTTCAAAGAAGGGTTTACTCCTTCACGATAGCTAATTGTTGGTTTCAGTGTTGTATATTTTAATTTGTTGACCACTGTAAACTTTGATTTGAAAATCTGTACACAATCAAATGTAAATTCATTTCAAAATGTATATACTGTTGTAAATATGAAGGCAATAAAACTTTTGTTTCTTCTGTATATTTATTACTCGTATGTTTTCTCCTGAAGATGATAAACATGTGACAGATAGTTGAAAGAAAATTACCAGTCTAAGAAACAAATCAAACACAGAATCTTTCTAACTCTAGTTGAGAGCATCATTCATCCAAGGAAGATGTCCCAAAATGTTACCCTCTCTTCTATAGAATCTTCAAAGAATTTTGTATAGAATGCTTCTTATTGTAGAATAAACCTTGAACATGTAGAAATTCTTAATTGTTTAGTCTACTCAAATCGACTATTGAGCTGTGAATTGCTTATTGTTGTGAGGCATATCGAACGTCGATCTGAAACTTTGAGCAGTTTAATTGAGCAGTCCACTGCCTAAATTTACTTTTGTGAGTGAAGAGAGGGTTTGAAAGTTTCTATGGGAAGGATCTCATGGTTGTTATTTTTTATGGGGAAGATATTTGTAGCAAACTCATATTTTCCTTTCCAATTGGTGTGAGTGAAATAGACTAAAAGAGAAGTAACATGAATTACATAAAAGGAAGCGGTCTCTTCTGACTCTCTTGTATACACTGTAAAGGAGCAGTTCTTTCTCCCAAGGAAAACGTGCTTAACAAAAGGAGTTATATTCGACTCAAATAAGCAAGTTTATGCACGTTGTGAATCCATTGCAGTAAGTTGAATTCCTACCTTAAATGCAGTTCTTGATGTAGTTTCCACTTTTAGCAGTATTTTTGGCAGCATGATCTGATAGGCAGATGACGTGGTGAAATGACAGACTTGGATGGACAAGAACCGGATTTGTCAAGGAAACATGTACATGCACTTTTTTCCAACAAGAATTCATTGACTTATATTTGTGCTAAACAATATTGTATATCAGTACATCTGGTAAACTGGCCTGCGTTGTATAATTGATTTGGACATGCCAAATTACATATGCTGCTATTCTACTGAATAGGATCAGAATTTGGAGCAGTTGGTTTGTAGCTGTTGTGATTTTATTAACGAATTATATGATTTGTATTGCCTCCTGAGGCGAGTTTCTAAAAATGCACCTTCAGGCTGGCTTTTATGTCAGCTTATGTCTCTTTTCAATTATTAGTATTTACTATTACCAATAGACCTTAGTTCTTATTGAGCTCTAAGTTTGCATTGCTTTATTTCATTAATAGAACTTGATTTCCGGCCTGTGTGTATGCAATTTACTATTTGGTATTTTTATGTGAAAAAGATTATTTTAGAAGCTGATTGTTGATAAATGAGCAGCAACGAACTTTGGCTGCATGGTTGGAGTTTCTCGAAACCTGGTTGGAATCAGCTTTATGTTTAAAATTGGGGCAAATTATGGGTATTTGTTCTTAGAGTTTATTTTATCGTCTACAATGATGCACTTTGTTTTCACTGCATAGGAAACTATTGCTTTTATATAAGAATGTTTCAGCAGGCAATGAAACGGGTTTATCATTAAGATACTATGGATGTTGTAATGATCGTGTCTTATTAGTTGTGCGAAAATATTAATTTTTTTGTTTTGTTTTGTTCTCATATTATATTTTTTGAAGGCATCCTCCCTGTTTCACTCAAGTAATTTGATGTATTTCCTCATCATTTATATTCTCATGGTAACCTTGCTTCCAGTTAAATACTGCAGACAATTGCCTCCTTGTGTTTAAACAAGATCCTTAGTGATGACCAGATCAAGCGTTACAAAGTGAAAAAATTAGGCGATATAAAATTGTCTATGAATTTCTAGTAGTAGAGGAAGGATGATGCTATACTTTTATATCTGGAGAAGCTACTTTCAATTATTCCCCTGCCCATTATATGATTTATGTGGAATAACCTCAATAATTGTGAGTTTTTGTCGATGGTTTATGTTGAAGTGGAACAAATGAAATTAGAAAAGCAAAGTTTTTGCGGTGCAATGATATAGACTCACATTTGAACATACATTCTATTGTATTTGATTGCTTTTCTGGTCTTATTTTCAGACACCTTCATCGAACAGGAACTTGTTCAGGCATTGTCTGCTCAAATTCTTGTTGCCTGAGATCAAGATTGAATCAGTGTACAATACTTAAGCCACGGTAGTGGGGGTAATGATAGGGTAACGATGGCAATGATAGTTTTTATTAGTAAGAAGTTTGTTTAACAAATCAAAGGCTGCATGTTATGTAGACGGGTAATATGTATTTCAACTTCTTTGATATCACTAATATTTTGATACATTTTTTATCTCTTAGTATTTGTAGTTGTTTACATTTAAGTTTGTTGGGTTGCTTATTTGCTGCTCTGGTTATCTTGTTTTGACATGTTTAGAGGCTAATATTGCCTCTTTTCTTTTGTATATATCCTGTATCTATGTATATAATATCTGAGAAGGCAATGTAATAATTTTTAAGAATATTAGAAAACTCCAAAATGAAAATTTCTAAATATTATAATTCAAAATGAATTGGACAGTTACAGTAATTTTTGGTGATCAAATTTGAAGTGGCTCAGCAATGATATCACTTATGTTCTGATTTCTTTTTGAAGATTGTCACTCAAATGTAAGTATATCCCTTTATATGGTGATGACTAATAAGTTTCAAAAACAACAAATGTTGATTGCACTTACAAATTGCTAATAAAGAGTTGGAAGTTCAAAAAGTCTGTTTGTGACCAAATTTGAAGTGATGATTTATGGTGACATTTAGATCGAAGGAAAAAAAACTTGACTAAATGACTCCATAGAAAGAGACAATGGATATCAAATTGGTGACAAACAGTTATGGTAAAAGGTTACGCTAAGTGTAGGTATGAATATTACTTAGAAGGTAGCAAGTAGAGTAGTATGGTGTCGAACAATAGGAGAGTAACATATTAGGCCAAGTGCAGAGAATGGATATACATACGAGGTGATTAGGTAAAATTGGACTAAATAGACATATGCCACTAGTGATTTCTAGTAATTTGAAAACATAACAAATTCGTATGGATGGAGCTAATTGTCCAGTTTTAACAACTAAGGATGACTTATGAAATTGACAAAGGTTTTTAGTTCTTTCAATTTTATCAACTAGTTCAATGTGGTGGTTTTGGAAAAGTTAATTTTAGGTGAAGTGTCGACAGACTAAATGTTGGCATGTTATATATGTTGCAAATTGTTACTAGAAAATTCAAGACTTCCTAACAAAATAAATTTGGAAGATGGGCTCTCCAAGTTGCAAAATATTAACGAGGAAGCCAACTTTGGAGAAATAAAATACATTTCACTACATAAGCTATCTTCGAGATAATTAAATCACAATGATCAAACAAATCTGTATGAACTGAAAATTGAAAAATAATTGGAATCAAATTAAATTAAGTGATCATTTAGCATAAATTTGATGAAGATAAGCCATGATGGGTGTTAGAAGTTGAATCATCATTGCCTTGGAATTGTAGGGTTGACTTGGATCAAGATCTCATGTTTGTAAATTGATTGTTTTTTATTTTGGATCATTTACTTACATGAATGCAGAATCAATCCTTGCAAATGCAAATTTAAATTCAGGCATGGACTTGATGACACAGAGATATGATCTCGCAAAATGTAAACAGTTGGGATTTGCTTGTCTTGATCTCTATTGTCTAAATGTGCAAAGGATAGGTGGTATTTACAAATATTAGGGAATCTACAGTCAAGTTCTCTTCAGTTGGACCCTAAGTGGATCGACTTTATGATTTTATGGCTTTAAGTTTTAATGAATGAGGACAACAAGCAAGCATGTAATGGTCTTAGGATGACCTTCTTTGATCTAAATTCTATTAGAGCTTCAAATATTCTAAATATTAAATTTTTTATGTAGCCAATAGGAATGGCCTAAGATGTTTCGGATCTTCAAATGAATGAATGTGTGCTTTAAAATATAACAACCAAGCACACAAATCAATATAAGCAATATAATGCATACTAAGTTAATTAAATGGCTATTGAAATAGTCAAGAAGGTGGGAATTTGAAATTTTGTTTTCTAAAAGTTAGGGGGTATTCTACAACTTCAAAAGTGACCTTGGTCAAATTTGCACTTACAAATCTAATTTAGGACCTATTGAAAATTGGGTTTAAGAATTTGGGAATACAAATACACAAATCCAAGATAAGGGGATTGGGATATAGAATGCCACAAGTCAATTCTACATAAGGATGTCATTTGTAAGCTAAATAGTATATTTACAAATTAGTAATCAAGATAAAGTCAGAACAAGGAAAACGAGCATGGGTATGCAACTTTCACTATTAACATGGAAGCTTAAACCATTAACATGGAGGCTCAAGTCATTATGGCATAAAACCATAATCGAGTGTTTATAGAAAGTAGAAACTCAAAATTTTGAGAAGTTAAAAATTGTGATGTTTTATAAGAATTCAATGATATAGTTTTATGTTAAAAAAAATTCACATATTTCATGAGTGGTGGTTCATGTGCAGCCATATGACATGAATAGGAATGGTCCATTTACACTCATTAATTCTAGGTGATACTCATGAGGAAGCATCAAAGATTCCCAAGAGGTCATCCATTTCAGGACTACTTTGACTCGAGTGTATTTACTTGTTTGTTTTTTTTAATATAAAGCTCACTTAGCGCACTATCCTATTTGTAAAATTTTGAGCAAGTGTTCTACCCTATGGACCTTTCATTATATAGTCCCTTCAAATGCAATCCTCCAAAAAACAACACAATGACAATCCAAACCACTAGCCAACCTTAACCACTAAACATGTGTTATTTTTATAGGCAAAAGCTCACAAAAAAACAACTAGTGGTAAAGTAAAACTATGTGCTCACAATTAACCCTTGACCCCTCATTTAATATTGGATACTAGATTTTCTCTTTTTAAATATCTTTCCCCAATATTAAATAATTACAATATAATATTAGAGATACAATACAACATCATAGTGGCCCTAAGAATATTCCAAAAGAATCTCTACATGTTACATGTCCATGTGCAACATCACATAATAAATAAAATATTACAATTATGACATTATTATATAGGGTGTACAACACCTATTTCCCAACATTCATCACACATGGATCTTTTTTTCCATCAGTTTTAGCAAAGTCCGGATTTGTCACCTCCTACATTGATTGGGCATGTACCTAATTGGTTTTTGGTATCTTCATATTTTATGGACACAACAACGTTTGAGAAGTTTCCAGAGGCACACAAATTTGGATTTGGATTTGTTTCTTCCTAAGGGCAAAAATGTTGTTTGCAAGCAGTGGATCGTGTTCTATTTTCTAACGTTCATCATTGACACGTGAGCTATTTCTTCATTAGGAGGATTCCTATTCTTGTTTTCTCTCTCTTATGGGGGGTATTCATTGCACTATTGTGACAAAAATAGTCCTTGGGGTGTTAGATTGAGTCCTCCTTTCCTTCTTTCTCTAGTACAGTTATTTCACTCTCTTTTGGAGAGGAGTTTTCTCCCAGTAGGTTTTTCTCCTCTTCTCTGGTTATGAGGTTTGCATTACTTTACATTGGTTTGTACATGAGTAACTAAATAGGCCTTTTTTGTGGGAATCATTCATGCATGCATTTTGCATTCATCATTAGCTCTTTAACTTATCCCTTAATTAATCTTAAGGAAGAATGTTGGACTAATTAGGACAATTATCTAATTATTTAACTAATTAGATCCTTAAATTACTTTTTCACTTAAGCTAAACTAATGCCACAACCTTTATTATTTTAAAATTATTATTCAATAATTGAATTGATTGTGTATGATTTTTATATTTTAATTAATTTTTTCTTTAAATTTAAATTTAATAAAATAAAAAATTATAATTAAATATATAATATGATTAAAAAAATTATATTTAAAAAATACAATAAATAAAAACTGATTCATATATTTAAATAGTAATTATGAACTTAAGTAAAGTTCACATGTTTTATTAATATATTAAAAATAAATAAAAAAATCTTACCTTTTAGTTTCAATACAAAATATGAAATATTAAAGAAAAGAGAGATTGCATATTTTATATTATTTTAAGATTATGCCCTATAAAAGGAAAAAGTAAATCTTCAAGTGCTTGTTTTTTTGTTTTTTGTTTTAAAGGACACGGTTAATTTAAACTAAAGACCTATGACCTATGCAACGTGAGCTTACAAAAGGGATTTATAAAACAAAGTCAAAATTAAGTTTGAACAATTAAAGTTAAGTTATGTGGTTTTAGGCAAAGGTCTCATGGGAGGGGTTTAAGCTCTATTTTTAA
The DNA here is from genome assembly GCF_030272615.1 of Cryptomeria japonica. Classification (NCBI taxonomy): domain Eukaryota; kingdom Viridiplantae; phylum Streptophyta; class Pinopsida; order Cupressales; family Cupressaceae; genus Cryptomeria; species Cryptomeria japonica. The sequence continues at coordinate 293,215,546 of NC_081414.1, read as the reverse complement.
GGAAGAGGGGTCTCATGGAGTTTTTTTTGGGTGGCTACAAGATTATTTGGAATCTGCTTTTAAAAATAGAAGCTCCTATTTTTAGACTTCCATTTAAGCCAGTGAAAATGGGGTGGGGCTAGAAATTGCTCCCGCCAATGTAGGGGACCACTAGCTTCCTTCAATTTAGGAGCTTAAGAATTATGTTACACAATTCATGAAAACTGGGCTACACATTTCATAAAACCAGTCACTTTAAAAAAATTTCGAAAAATTTCTGCAACACCCACTCTATTTTTTGGGAAGCCCCCTCCAAGAAACCCCAATGGTATTAGGCATAAATTAAAGAGGAGAATTGATGCAAAAATCATTCTTCCATTAATTAATATTGGATGTCTGAAACAGTTCACATTATTGTAGTGCAAGTCTATTTTGCAGTATGTTTCTTTTAGCATCACCGAGAATGTTCAAGGGAATATTGCCAACGTTTCAAATGATGGGAACAGTGGGGATGACCCCAAAAGCATTGTTAAATATTAAAAAATAAAAATAAAAAAAAATGATAGAACGGTTCATGCTAATATCCACCATGGAAGACTCTTGTTGGGCGTTTCCTTGCTGATAATATAGGTTGATGTCTTTTTATATTATTTTTTTTGTCTATCTATTACTTTGTTTAAATGTCACTAAATCCAAAGTTCTAAGGGTGAAATGTTATCTTATGATAGGGGCAATCTTATGTGTCATTAGAGCCCTTTTCTAATCATTATCATACATAGATATTATGCATTTGAAGACTTCAATACACAAATATAAATGCCCAAAGGTTGTTATTTATAATTGATGGATTAAAAAGAAATCTTTAGTTCGTCCAAGGACTTGTTTAAATCAAGTTCTTCGTATCCAATACATATATAAATTATATGATTATATGAAGAGGAATAATAGATTTACTGGGTTAATAAAAATGGATATATATTTGAGTTTTTATTTAAATATTTCTTAAATGTATTAGAGACTAATAATATTATAAGGTTAGAATGGGATAATCATAATCAGTCATAATGTATCAAAAGGTTTTATTTTGGATATTCTAGAGGATAGGGATAAGCGTTCATCTTGCTATTAGTAGTTGCAAATACATGAGATTCTTTTAGAAAAATGGTTAAAAGGAAACGCTAAGTGAGAGCTTAGACAAGTTATTGCTCTATATATTAGAACATGATTTAAAGTTTGAATTAGTGACCAATGTTATCTAAATTTATCATTAAAGTTGTTGATTAGACTATAAGTTGGATAATTTTAAATAGTCCTATACACTTTATGATGATCTTATTGAAGTCCTTTGAGAGACATTATTGCTACAAGATCTAGGTAAATGTATAAGGAATATATTAGGATCCTTTTATGATTAAGAAAAGATGGAGAGTTGTAATAATTGTATAGGAGAATTTATTGGGTTGATATTAGCAAATTAATTGATCACAATTCTTTTGGTAGCAAAATAAGGTTCCATTAGCATTCCTTCTTAATAGTACCATTTTGAGGAAAGTCATGTTTCACTCTTTCCCTTAAGATATTAAGCATGTCTTGCCATTAAAATGAAGCTTGTGATTCATCAAAGATAAGAGAATAAGCATGGCAGTAAGATGACATGCTAGGATAGGATGCGTTCGATCCTTTGTATTATGGTTCTTAGAGTATCACATATGATTTTTTACAATTAAGTGTGGATTGACCTATATTAGCTTTTCTTCCCATTTGTAAACACGTGAACATAAAGCAATGATAACTTTGATGATCCTTAATAATTAAGGTTTTGAAGTTGTTATCATATGTGTTTCTTATTGGAAGTGTCTACTAAATGTATATTTTATATCACTTTGGGTCTATGTACCAATTTTTTATTTTTTTTGAAAAACTCGATGTTTCAACAATTCATACTCTTATTGTTGGTGTAAATAAATATTCATTATGGATATTATTACACTTTACTTAAGTTAACTTAGGATAATGCATCTCTTCGTAGTTTGGATTTGAAACACTTAGGGAAGTGTGCACATAGGGATATAGCTTGTAGGAGAAATTCCACCTTTTGTGGTCTTATTTTGCTATTACACTCCACATTCGGTGGGTCATCCACCTCTTGTGGAATATTATATTATTTCTCCTACCTACCCCTAGTATTTCTTACCTACCCTTGTTTCTCATTGAGCCACATGTCATGATTGTGTGCTCATACATCCATATGGCCTTGTCTATATAAGCAAGCCTATATTCATTGTATTGGTGAATCCAGTTGATCATTTGCATATTGATGAGAATACAGTTTGTTCTTATCATTCTTTTGTCTATTTTTTAATACTTTTCATTGTGCCCTTGATCTTGGCAAAATCTCACACTTATAAATAATATTTTTTTTGAAATGTAAAAGTACCATTATAGATCTAAAAGTGAATATTCCAAAATATATCTCTTTTAGTATTTTAATTATTTTTTATATTTTACATTTTATTTTTATTGAAAGTAGGTCATCAACACTTAAATATAAGATTGATTATCTTAACAAGAAAATTACTAAAATTTATTTAAATTTTTTGAAAAAAATATGATGCACTAGAGAAAAGAATCTATGTCAAGATGATATAATTCTTTTCTAATTTGGATAAATAATGAATAAAAAAGGTGGCAGCAAATGGAAAGAGTTATATTTCAGTATACACAACTTTTCAGATTTATTGAAAAATATATATTTATAAAAAATAGTAAAAAATATATCATGCACTAAAGTTTCAAGTTATCAATATACACAAAAAAAATTGAAGAGAAAAAGATAAAATTTATTAAATAATGTGTGACGGCTTGTGTAACTTCAATTTCAACATTTTATCAGCAACTAAATTATAGTGTTTACTTTATACAAAACTATATTCAAATGATTTTTTTAATTTTTATAAAAATTACAAACATAAAATACACAAAAGAATATATACATTTTATTAGTTTACACCATTTCAAAATTCAAAACATATATTTCACTTTCTATTGATTCAATTTAAAAAGTTGAATCAACATTGACCATTTCCTTTATAAAAGTGTGACACAACTTCGTACTTTTACCCATTGATCTTTGATTTGTGTGTGTGTATAATTTAGAATACATCAATTGGAATTATATTCAAATTTTGTCAAGTAGACATAAAGATATGCATAAGTTGACACATATTAAAGCATAAGAATGCTTGTGTAGACTTGAGGATATTGCTAGATTATTGCACCTATAAGTACTTGTGCTCTTTGAATGCTCATGCTCTACTTGTGTAGACTCTTATATGCCTTTGTAAGAATGTATGTGCTCTTTTTTTTCCTTTGTGTGTTTTTATAGGCTTTTGTGTTCTCTATATACTCTTGTATGTACTTATGTTCTCTCATATGCCTTCGCATGCTCTTAGGCATTCTTGTAGCCTTTTTATGCTCACGTATGTTTGTGTGAGCTTTTATATGCATGGTTGTGTATTATATGTGCATTGGACGAGTGCCAAATATGGATCAAAAGAGAAGGGTAAGTTTCCAAAGAGGTTTAAGTCTCTGCTTTGACACATCTCTCGGTAGTCGATCCTAAAAAATCTTTGGCCAAAGTTTTATTGATCTCTTAGTATATGCTTGCTAATTGAGTCATTGTTCTTTCACTCTCTTCCATATCTTAGTGTCATTACAATAGCATTGTAAATTGTAGAGAGACTAAGTTGCACCAAATCCCATCCCCTGCTAGTTTTGAGTCACTAGAAGTCCTCGTGCAGGGTCAACGATTCTTCGTGTTAAGAAGAACTCTGAGGAAGTGTAATTGCTTCGTGGTTGGGTGGTAAAGCGCTTTGGCAGTGTTTTCGCTCATAGTTTGCTTGTGGGAGATAGATGTTGGAAGCCCCTGTCAGGATGATATTCAACTATGTTTTATATAATTATTGTAAGTGACCTTATGGCCTTTGTAACTAGCATAATTTTTTTTATGTTTAGCCAATCTCTTGGCTTATGTGGTTAAATATTATGTATCTACTCTTTGTATATTGAGCATAATGGATTAATTGATAAAGTATTTTCTTAATTATGTGTAATTTTGTGAAAATTTGTTATAATTATGAAATTTAATAATATGGAGGTTCTTACAACTTAGGTGCTTTTTGTTATCTAGAGTTTGATTTTCCAACTTTAGTTCAAGTTGTTTTTTAGCTTAATTTAGTTCCTCATGCTTTATTTAGTTCTAATTTTAGTATTAGGACATCTCTTGCTCTCTATAAAAGTAAGTCATTCATTCATTGCAAATATCCAATTTCATGGTAAGTTAGTCTAATTCTCAAATTCCTCTTTGGATCAATTCTCTCTCAAGGTTGCATAACATGTGGATTCTTCTCTTTTGTGTGATAGATGTTTTTCTTGCAGATGATTCTTGACTCCTATGGTTGTATCATCAACTTCTACATGGTATCGGAACACAATCTTTGCTCCTACAATTTCTTATCTAATGGTCACTTTCAAAAAAAATCTAGTGTGAAACATTATTGAGAACATTATTCTTATTAAAACATTTGACATGGCCTTCATTCTTAAACAAATATTTAGAAGGATTGAATTGTGGTTAACTTACTATAACACAATCAACTTATGTATTTTGTGTTCTTCAAACTACTTGGAGTTAGATAATATCAAAACTTCCAAATAGGTTACATACCCTATACTTGTAAGAAAAAATCAAATGATTCTAAGTTGTAACACATAAGGATCTTGCTTTACTGAATATGTGTCTCTAAAATTTTAAACTAAATACTTGTTTTAGCTATGTGCAACCCTCGTGCACGAGCTTCATACTTTGTAACATTATTAGTACAATTAAACTATATCCTAAAAGAATATATATGTTTATATCCTGTAGGGAAGAATAGTGCACAATACTTACTCTAGCTCCAATTTTATATTTTTATCTATTTAAAAACAGTTTCAATACACACTTCTCTTATTCTTTCTCTAAGAAATAAATGAGAGTTTTTATTTGTCATCTTCCAAACAAGCACCATTCAAGCTTATCACAATTGTTTTCCCATTGTGGGTGGGGACTCTATTATCTCCAAACCAATGAAGAAAATAAGATATTCAAGAAATCTAGAAGGATTTTTGCATGTTTGGAAGGAGATCTCTTCATATGGGGCATCCAAATAAATGTTTAAATCTATAATTTTTAGCCCAAAAATGGGTGGCTAAATAGTCTAGTAAGTCAACTCCACCTTTTGCTACTAATCCTTTGTTAGCCCCCTAAAAAATAGAGCGAGTGTTGCAGAGATGTTTTAGGAATTTTTTAAAGCGGGTGGTCCCATGAAATTTGTAGCACACTTATGTTTAAAAATTTAAGCTCCTAAATTTAAGGAAGTTGGTGGTCTCATGGATACACAACTTTGTCTTCTATTCTTTCTGCAATGAGAAAAACAAGTTAAAAAACTTATTTTCCTTCCAAAATTATTTTTTAACAACAATCTAAACTTGAATATGTGACAAGTGGCAGATATCATCCCTAAGCTGGTGGGGCAATTTCTAGCCCCATCCCAATTCACCCGCTAAAATCAATGATTTTTTTAGTGTCTAATATTTGTGAATTAGCTATTTTTTAAAATTTTGAAATCAAAATTTGGCTAATAATTCAAGTTTTAAGGTGATCTAAATCGCCACATTTTTACAAAATTTTATTTTAGTCTTATTTAAATCGCCAAAGGATTTATTTTATTAAATTTTTTGAACCCAATGATTCGCCAAAATATTTGATATATGATTGGATTAGATTCACCAAAATTTTATAATTTATTGTAAAAAATTATATTAATTCGCTAATTATACATCATAATTATTATCAACAATCTTTATCGTTGCGGTAAATTGTACCTATAAGTTGTAATGCTCGTGGGGTTGATTTGCTTTTCAATTGTTGACCTCAATGGAAATCAATGGTAAAAAAATAATTTTGGGCCCCATGAGTATTACAAATTTTTAAGTACATTTTCTCTGAAATTCAAAGAGGGATATTAAACTAATGGGAGTAACTAAATAAAGTAGTGTCTACCCTTTAAACTCATTAATGATTTCCACCTTAGGCCTCTACTTTTCTATAAGAATTTAATTTTTTAAATGAAATTATTTGCAATAGTAATTAATAATGCATACTCTTATTATTTTCTAAGATTTGCTAAGATTTTCTATTAAAAAAAATTAATGTAAAAAAATTCGTCAATAAAATAAATATTTTTCTTTTAAAAAATGAAAGATTAGTCAATAAAAATTATTATTTTTATTCAAAATAAATAAATATTCACCAAGATTTTATATCTTTTTATGAAGAGGTTTCTTAAAATTATTTTGTAAAAAAAGATTCTAAATAATCTCATATCAAAAATTAGAACTTAAGCCCCTCCATAAATAAACTGAAAACAAATCTAGAAACTACGTATGGACATCAATTAAGTGCGCTGTAGAAGAGATTTACGTTAGAATGCTTGGCTCGACATGACATGAGGCATTGAATTGAAGAGCTTGTCTTCCAGAATCTTGAAAAGAAATCTAAACTCTTGTAACTAAAGCAGAGCAACATATAAAAACCATGAGAAGGTGATTCAATGCCAAGCCTTATGCAAACTATACAAGTATATGCAATATGAACGCCTCACGGATACCATCTCATGGACTGCAATGATTTCAAGAGAGGCATGAAATGTATTTGTTGAAAATGGGTTTACGAAATGCAATTCGCAGCTGTAAAGACAAATTCGGCAACCTTAGCCGCCATCCTCCCTATCTCTGTAAAATGGAATGTTTTAAATGCAAAGACAATGAAACCTCGTGGAGTGGAATGCAGATTGAAGATATCTAAGTACACTACAAACAAGGCATACATAACTTACTTCTTGTGAGATTTGAATTTGTGACCTCTCTTTCAATAGCACAAGTTCTCCACCACTAGACCAACTCAAGCTAATGGACTTGTTCAAAAAGCTCTTTAAAAGCATAGTGGAATGAAGTTTTGATGGTGTTGACACACAACTTTGAATTAAAGCCAATCATTCTATGCATTACAATAAAGTGGAAGTTTGAGTGAAGCTTCACCTTTATTGGACGAGAGAGAGAGAGAGAGAGAGAGAGAATCCTTTGGAAATACATGTGTGCTGGTCAACTAGGTTGACATTATTTATGACTTAGAATTAACTTCATTTCTAGAGTCGTTTGATTTTAAAAATGTATCTCTCCAACATGATGTTGATTTGGCTTTATGTGATACTGATAGATAACAAAGAGAATATCTTTGATATTGTAAAGAAGGGTTTAATATAAATCACTCTATGTGATACTGATAGATAACAATGAGAATATTTTTGATATTGTAAAGAAGGGTTTAATATAAATCAATTAAGGGGATATAATGTTATCTACTATTTTAGCAAAGTTGAGTAATATAAAGTTGAACCCTAGATCAAGTTAAATTTTGTCTATAAGTCATGAGAATTATGACAATTTTTATTTTGCTTGAGAAGAATGTACATGGTGAAAAAAAGGTATCAAGGATAGATCATTCTTAGTGAAACATATAAGTCTTTGAGTTTCAACTTTTAATGATGACACGATACAAATTGTATTGAAGACAAAGTACTTGACGAAGACCATGATACCAAACATACATGTATAGTTAATTGTAAGTTCATGAGAGGGAAGGATGACTAGTAGGTGTTGTTGGAATCCATCTCTTAAAAATCTAGTTTGTTCATGAACATGTGATTGATAGATTCAAAGAAGATAAACGAAGCATATATATCAATAAAGAATTGCTTGTGGGTTGCGGATTCACACCCCAAGGACTACTCTCGTCCCTAGGCTCGCCCTTAAGTGGAAATGCTAGGTCGGGGCCGCAAGGATTGGGGATACCTTGGGTATCGAAAAAACAATAAAGTACTCATCATGGAAGATGGTTGAAACTAGAACGAGAACTTTGGTAGGACACATCTTAGCAAAGTGGAATGCACATGGACACAATCACTAATATCATTAAAAAGATGTTTGATTTAACACCATCTTTCAAGAATGCCATGGGGTAATCAGAGCATTGATGATGCAAAATTAGGTTTTAATTCTTTTATTTAACCTTCAAACCTCTACCCAAAGACCTAATAATCAAAACACAAAAAGGAGTCTTGGTGTCACTTGGAATACTCTCACGAGATTTCACAAAGATGCAGTTGGAGTAGATTTCTTCAAAGATCAAGTTGTTCATGATTGCAAGAATACACATTGCCACTTCGATAAGACAGTATCATGTTTTCTCTTTTTGATGTTGTGAGTTTCAAACTGTCTTTTTGTAAAAAGTGACTTATGTCACTTATCATAACTAAAGTTAGAACTTGAACTTCATTTATATAAAAGTTAGATAAATAAGGACTAACTTGTCTCCAAAATGGTAGTTACTAGAAGTGGCTAACTTAAGTGGTTATCCTAAGTGGTTAGGCTAAGTGGTTACAAGGTAGTTATTATCTCAAGCCTATAAATACAAGGCTTTTGTAATGTAGAGGGAGAGACTCTTACAGAGGGGAAGTTTTGGAGAACTTTTGGTTTCACATTTTTTACCCAAAGCTTTTGAACTTGTATATTTTCAAAAAAATAATGAAGAATGCATTTCAATTCGTATGTCTTGAATGTATTCATGAGTTATTATTACTAATTTCTTATATGTTAGATGAGTAATCCCTTCATTTATTAGTCTGAATACTATTGGTTTTCAGTTCAATGATCTATTCAATTGGTGTAATGAAAAACACTCATTTCCTAGTGTCTTGATTTGGATGTATTGGTATAGCCTATCTTCTTATATGTCAAAGTTTGTTATCATCTTTCATCATCATTTCATTTTCTACTAAAATCCCCTTTGTAATATATCATCACTTGTGGAATCCTATTTGGTGTTCATGTGTCTATCTTTAGGGTCTTTGTTATTCATCTTGTTATAGTTTTATGTTTTTCCTTTATGTACTTTCAAATTAAAAGTACACAAAAATTACAAATACCCCAATCATAAAAGGGAGTTGCCCCTCTCAAACATAGAGGAAGATTATGGCTTCACCACAATCTCTCCAATTGTTGGCACGATTGTCACTACTCTTCGAGCAAACAAGGTTAGTTTTAAAGAAACAATCATAGTGACAAATATGTTTACAAGTATCCTTTTAATTTATTTGAAGAAGTTGTCATGACCACATCATTTATTAGTGGTAATAGAAATAGTTCTCAATGTAAGGCAAGTAAATGTAGGTCTACTCAATTTTTTGGTGTATTTAATAATCATATAGGATATGAACTTGATTTTGAGGGAGATGAAAAACAGTATTCTAACCCTGGCCATAATTCCCAAAAGGCACCTAATATAGATAATAGTAGAAATTTTGAGCCCTATCTTTCTCAATCAAATCCAATTATGATTCAAAAATTTTATGATGATTTTGAAGATATTAGATTGGAGAACCAAAACTATGTTGATCATGAAGCCAGGGTTACTCAAGATCATCTAGCTAATATTAGATTCTCATCCATCTAGAGGAGTATAATTTATTGATGTAAACACATGCCTCTACATCTAATATTGCTTCCACTTCTGGAGTTTTGTACCTCAAATTACTGAGGAAATATAGAGGGATGTTAAAAATTTAAAAGCCTATTTAGCTAGAATGGAGGAGCCCTATGACGGAAAGAGAAGAGTTGCTTTTAAGAAATTACAAGATTTGAGTGTTCTACCCCCTACTAATTTTGTTCTTGTCTCCACTCAAAATGTTGTCACTTCAAATATCCCTCCTACATCTATCACTTAGCAGCCTCCTTTGATAAATATTGCTACATCTATCCCTCAGTAGATAACAACTCAAATAAACTCAGTATATATGTCTATGCCTATAAATGCTCCTGCAATATCAATGCTTATTTCTCAAACTCAAATACAACAACCACCTCCAGTTTATGTTCAACCTCCTAATGTTAATGTAGGAGGCCCAATACCACAAAATTATAGATATATTCCTTTTAGTGCTTATGGGGGAATGCAGTTTCGAAACCCACAAGTAGGGTACAACCTTGTTGGACCATAAAGTGTAGGAAACATGCAGTGTATTCAACCTCAACAAAATAAAAAAAAATTGTAAAATGAACCTAATGTTTAAGGATGCCCCAATCTAGGAAATCCATTTACTTGGAGGCCTTTGCAATTGGAAAGGTATAGATAATTAGATTTTGTTGGCATACCTTATCTAAACCCTATTGAGAGTGATGTTAGAAATGAAATACCAAAATTTTTAGGAAATAATGCTTTATCATGGGAGGATCACCTAAAGGCCTTCATGAATTTCATTGACAATTTTGAAATTGAGGTTGAAGATGTTGTGATGAAATTGCTTATGCAGTCACTAACAGATGATGCTATAGATTGGTATAGAAGTTTATCGGATGCTAGTATTGAGTACTGGACTAAATTTAGGAGGTCATTCAAAGAGCTACATGGGGATAATATTGACCTAAAATTTTTTGTAGATGAGTTAACTAGCATTAAAAAGGGGTATGATGAATCAGTAGTAGATTTTAAATACAAGGCTCATGAAAGTGTATAATAAGATCCCTCCCTACATGAGACATAATGAGATTATGTGTTTAGTATTGTATTGTAATGCACATGACCCTAAATTGGGTTATGAGTTAAAGAAATGGAGAGCCTCAAACTCTTTGCGGTTCTTTTAAAGCTACTTTAAATATTGAGAACAATAAATAGGCATATAGTAAAATTGAGAAGAGAGATGATGTAAAGATTTTACAAAATCCAATGGGATATCAAACAAGACAACCTAAAGAAGAAGATAAACTTGACAAGGTTATGAGTGCCCTAAATAATCTAAGTTACAAAGTTTCAAAAATGAGAAATGCTTGTCCCATGATTGACCTAATTATTAGAAATAGGAAATGCCCATGTGATTGATTTATTAGCCTTATAATATTTTATTCATGATGGAAAGCTTGTGTATTATAATTAGAGGGGTTCTTCTAGTAAGGAAATATTTGATCCATTGAAAATACTAGGAGCTCATGTGGTTGATGATAATCCATGTTGTGTGGTACGCCAATTACCCCATTCACCTACATACTGTGTAGTGGATCAGTCATTTGTATAGGTTGGTATACCATGTGAGGAATTAAATAAAAATCATTGTACTAAGGATCATACCATCAATATGATATCTACTAGGACATATTTAATTGAAGGTGAATATTCATCTTTTAATGAGGACTATACAAAGATTGGTGTCGATGACTAGAGGCAAATGAAATATTGCCATCATCAGCAGGTCTTCTCTGGCTACGAGGATCAGTTGTGAAGTGCTCAAGTGAATGTTGTTGGTTCGGTTATGAAGTAAATCAGTCTTTGAAGACCATCTAAGGAAGAAATTAGATCTCTTACTATTGCTACAATAGCTCTGAGCCAAAAATAAATATTACCTTAAGAATAAAACTGTGAATGCAAATTAAGGACAACCTAGAAGCGTGTTCATAAAGGAAACATAAAATGTTGTTAAGGTCCCTAAAAGTGTAAAGAAGACTAATGAAAATAACAAATCAACAAAGGATTAAAATAAATAACTTGAGAATGTAGAAAAACAAAAAGCAACCCTTATTGAGAAGGACATCCCTATACCTAATATTGCTAAAGTTGTAGCCTCCAAGGAAAAGGAAATGGTTATCAAACCTAAGGTATGTAGAAACAATACTCATTTTGTTGTTCTTTATTTTGATATGATACAAACATTATCACAAATAAAAGTGCCAGTTCCTTTATTAGAAATGGTGATGATAGAGGAGCATAGAAAGAATTATTTGTCTATGATCACAAATATTTCTTGGACACCTAACGAAAGTAAAAAAAACTGAGGTATACTTGAGAAAATAAGTGAGAAGTAATTAAAGCACGGATAATGAAGAGAACAAAGAAACTCCTAAAGTATATGTAGGAAATACATTCAATAAGTGCCTCTCTTAGGTAAACCCATTTCATGTCACCCTATTGATAAATAATAAACTTGGCAAAAACTGTATGATTGACTTTGGGGCATCTACAAATAGAATGTGAGTGTCAATAATGAAAGAGTTAGGGTTGCATGTAGACAAGTCTTATGGCAAATGTTTTACAGTAGATTCAAGGGTTGGCCTTTTAATAGGAATCATAAAAAATGTTGACCTTAGACTTTCATCTTTACCAAAGAAGAAGTATCCCATGAACATACTACAATAGATATACCGGTGTAGTATGATATTATTCCTATTGTTCAGTAAAACAAATAACATTAGATAGAGAAAAGAGGTCTCTCATCTTGATTGAGAATTTAGACCCAAATGAACACATTTGGTTTTGTGATGTTGACATTGACATTTTTAGGGTTAGTACTTTACAATGAGTCTCGGAACAAAGTGATCCTCTAAGTAGTGAGATGTAGAATATTTGTGATCAAGACAACCTCTAGTAGATGTAATTTGATGGTGCATTATCCAAAGAAGGGTTTGAAGCTAGCATAACTTTTATTGCACCAAATGGTAAAATATTTAAGTGCTCTTTTCTTCTAAAATTTGAATGTACAAATAATGTAGCAAAGTATTAAGCACTTTGCTAGGACTAAATATAGTTATAAAACATATTATCAAGATGTTAAAGGGTTTTGGTGACTCAGGTTTAGTAATTTCACAAGTCAAGGAGAAAATTTTTTCAAAGCATAAAAGATGACAACAATACAAATTTGTAGTCTAGGATATACTATAATTATTTGATGCACTTTCAATAGATTGGATTGTAAATGTGGCAGATTTTTTGGCTAATGTTGGTTTGAGAAGTGATGATAAATATCTTGTAGGGATATCTAAGGTTGAAGTAAAGCCAAGAACTTATGTATTTGATAACATTTGTAATTGGCAAATGTTTCATGATGATAATATTTTGATTAAATTTTTGCAATGTATTGATAAATACCATTCACAAGAAATAGACTTTCAAGATTTTGTGGAAGTTTTGGATGGGAAGGATGAAGTTTTTGGGAATGATATTATTCAACTTTAAAAAAAAAAATCCCAAAGGGGCTAGTTGCACTAGAAAGTGTGTTTGATGAAAATGATAGGAAAATATCAAGGCCTTCACGAGTCCATGAGCAAGAGTTGGAAGACGTAAATTTAAGAACCGATACCTCTCCAAGAAGGTATATATTGGAAAAAGAATTAGTCCAAAGATCAGATCAGATCAGATCAATGTTTATTGTTTTTTTAAGGAAGTATAGGCATATCTTTGCATGGTCATATGATGGTCTAAAATCATATAGAGAGGATCTCTTCCAACATGAGATACCTCTTAAGCCTGATGCTAAACCTTTCTGACAAAAATAAAGACCAATCAACTCAACACTAGCACCTAAAATGCAACATGAATTGACGAAACTTATAGATGATAAAATTATTAAGACAATTAGGCGTTCTACTTGGGTTTTAAATTTAGTGCCGGTAAGGAAGAAAAATGGTGACATTAGAATATGTGTAGAGTTCAGATATCTTAATGTGTTCTTACTTAAAGATAACTATCCATTGCCTAATGTGGAAATCATGTTACAAAAGATAATGGATTGTGAGTTACTAGCTATATGGATGGGTTCTTCATTTATAATCAAGTGAAGGTCAAAGAATCAAAATATTATAAGACTGCCTTCACCACTCAATGGGGCGCATATGTCTATGTGAGAATTCCATTTGGGTTGACAAATGTTGGAGCAACATTCCAAAGAGCTATGGATGTTACAGTTTTAGGCTTTATAAACATAATTAATGTGTATATAAGGATGAACTTAATGCATTTTCTGAAAAAATGTGATGACCATTCTATGCATCTAGAAAAGATATTTGCTAGGGCTCTTGAATTTGGAATATCATTAAACCCAAAGAAGTGCAATTTTGGAGTGATAAATGGAAAGTTACCTAGTCATGTCGTTTCAAAAGATGGTATAAGGATTGACCTTGAAAGAGTAGTATAAGTTGATAGGATTCCTATCCTCGAAAATGTAAAAGGAATTCAATCCTTCTTTGGTTAGATAAATTTTGTTAGAAAATTTCATGGGAAGAAAAAGTTGTAAATGCATTCACATCAATTAAGGAGGCTATTAAGAAAGCACCAATATTAAAATATCCCAATTTTGGTAAATCACTTCAGATATTTTTAATTTGCTTCCATTTATACTATAGAAAATGTCTTATTGCAAAAGAATGGAGAGGGTTTTGAGTAGCCAATTGCATTTTTTAGCAAATCTTTGTAGGCTGCAAAACTTAAGTATAATATCAATGAGAAAAAAGTGTATACATAAAGAAGTTACTAACTTAGAAGATGTAGATGGATCAAAAAAAATTGGGAATTTGATATTGAATGTTATATTAATAAGCTTGCCAATGATTAAGGATTGATTTAAAATTGATGACCAACTCAAATCTCGAGGCTACACAAGTGAATATTATAGAATATCAAAATGTGATTTACAACCTAGAGAGAACTCCATGGTACACAAAACATTGTATATTATCTGAAACATTTGATTTTCCCAGAAAGATTAAATGATAATTAAAAGAGAACTTTGAAATTACAAGCAATTAAATGTGTTTGTTGAAGGAAACTTATGTTGAAGAAAGATGGATGGAGTTGTTTTGTTTTGTTTAGATAAACATCAAGTAGATAAGGTTTGGAATGAAATGCATAATGGAGTATGTGTTGTTCATTTCACTACAAAGACTATAGCATGCATAAGATTTTAAGAGTAGGTTACTATTGGCCTACATTATTTGCAAAGACACATAGTTTGATAAGAAGGTGTGAAGCATGTCAAAAAAATTCTAATAAAATGAAATATTCAATTGCTTTTCCTTTAAGACCTATGTAGGTAGAAGCCCCTTTTTATCAGTAGGGCATTAACTTCAATGGAGAAATCACACTAAATTCAAGTGCTGGTCATAGATAGATTCTTGTGGTAACTGACTACTTTACAAAATGGATTGAAGCTATCCCAATAAGGGAAGCTACAAGCAAAGCAATAATAAAATTTACACTAGAAAATATTATTATTAGATTTGGGGTGCCTACTAAGATCATTGTTGATAATGCTATGTGCTCCATACATGATGTTTTTACTTATTTCTACAATAGTTACGGAATTTCCTTGTCTTATTCATCACCTTACCATACACAAGGAAATGGTTAGGCAAAATCAAGTATTAAAATCCCAATGAAGATTATAAGAGAGATATTAAAGAAAAACAAAAGTCTTGGGATTCAAAACTCAAGATGACTTTGTAGGCTGATGGGGTTACTATCAAGAAGGCCACAAGAAAATCCCCATTTCAACTAGTGTATGGTGTAGATACTAGATCACCAATGAACAATTTGTAACCAATATATAAATTCATCCAAGAAAATGATGATGATATATCACATCCTATGGAAGAAAAAATAAATCAATTGATTGAACTAGATGAAATCAAACAATCATCTTAGAAGATAAATTTGAATAGGCAACAACAAATAAAGTACTTGTTTGATAAGAATAATTTAGATAGGAAATTTCAAATTGATGAGTTAGTTCCAATTTGGAATGTTAAGACTCAGGAAAAGAGTAATCATGACAAATTTAAGGCCCTTTGGTGCAGTTCATATGTTATTACAAGTATGCATGTTCACTATTCATATTTTTTGCATAGTCTGAGCTATCAATACATGGACAATTCTTAAAGCCCTATTTTACATAAGGGTGTAGTGTCCTAAATTGTACTCCCTTAAAATTTCGTCCTCATTTGGGCTCTCGCCTTGGTGTTCTTTTCTCGAGGCCTAATCAGAGCCCTGATTCTACTCACACCATGCAAATATCTCATAATTTTCAGAATGCACACTTTCTCCCCCTTGCTTCTTGGTCCCTGATTGGTCAGGACTAGGGTGCCAGGGCGATGGCACCCTGGTCCTCCCAATTAGGTCCCATTTTGGGGCCCCTTAACGGTAGCATCATTTTGGCGGGGACCTAGATCCCATGTTGGCTCATGTTGGAAAATTAATTTGTTTTTCGATAAGCATGTATAAAAGGAGGTATACCCTTCTCATTTTGACACCAATTCAAATTCATATCCACTCAAGATAGAAAAATTGAGATCTACATTTAAGTGAGCAAGCAATCACTCTTTTTTCAAGCATTGGAGCAGAAGTAAGGTCAAGATTCAAGCATTGTAGTTGGCATTCATGTTCTATGTTTGTGAAGACTTCATGAAATCCTAATTCCTTGTGGAGACAAACAAAACTTCATTTAAAGGTACAAAATTAGTGTTTTAGACATTATTCAGCATTTCCCTCAAAAGGAGGTCACTTTCATTATTGCAATTCAATTAAATTTCATTTCTATTTCATGGTTAATTCCAAAATCAGGGTTTGACCTAAGGCAAACCCCTAATCCCAACCATTTTCTCTTCTCTATTGCACGTAGGAATAGGTACAAAGCCATGATCTTCAAAATTGGCTTTATTTACAAAGACAAACAGGTTCCCCTTTGGACAGGGAAAAGTGCGGAGGACCAAAGCGATAGGCATTTTGGTCTCGACATTTCAGGAGCTTCTTTTGGGAATAGATCTAAATACTCTTACATTGCTCAGATCAAAGGTCGTGGCTCAATCCGACAACTATAGCTCACTATTCATGTGTTTTTACTTCAATTCCAACACATTTACCCTAATTTTAGCATTTTCACAATTCAACTTAAAAGAGGGAATCAATTCAAAACACGGTGAATCTAATAGGATTTCTCAACCCTATTCTTGTTGATTTGAGGCTAGATATATTAGGTTCACCCTCTTTAATGTGGTGGTCCCTAAGTCTAAAATTAGCGGTTTTCATAATGTAATTATGGAAACCCTAATTTTTCACCATTACAAAAGGGATCTGATTAACATTCACAATTTGTATCATATTGTGCACTCTTGTGTATAGGTTTTGTTTCTGTACAGTGTGGTCTTGGCTATTTTTTGTGATTTTGGTTTGGTCTACCTAGAGCTTTATGGATTCTCATTGCATCTATCCAAGATGTATGTCCCCAACTAGAGCCATTGTTGATGCCTAGTAAAATTCTAAGTTTTTCATGTCCATTAGGGTCAAATTTTGTTAAGTTTCATAAGCCCTAAACCCTTGCAACTTAACGAGTTGCTAAATTTTCTATTTTTTTGTTGACCTTTGTTAGTGAGTTACCGATTTTAAGTTATCACTTAATTCTACCATTGTCATGAAGATGAACAACCCCTTTTCCATAGACCATTACTCACAAATGACCAAAATATTTTGAATCGTCCCTAAATCTGTTGGTTTATCACTCAAGTCTTAAATTCTACAAGTGCTAATTAAAAACCTTTAAGTGACCTTGCTTCTCACATGCCAGCAAGGAGCTAAGGTATTTTTGTTTTAAGCCTTGTAGATTGTTGGGGAAGCCTTTATATGTCCATGAATTAACTATTTTCTTCTATGTTTTAGCCCTCCACGCGACTTCATGAGGGCTATCTTGTCCATTAGACTAACTATTGGAAACATGTGAGGGCACCTAACATGCATCTACTAAGAAACTATTTTAAGTGCTTTATCTTTGAACAATTAAGATCTTATCTTTTTGAAATCAATGTTTCCCCACAAGCCCATGAGAGAACAAGGGTGGGTCGGGATCTAGAAACTAGGTGGAAGCTTCTTGCAAGATTGCAAGTCTGATCCCGACCCACCATATAGCAGTAGATCTCGGGGCTTTAATGAAATTATTACAGAGCTATCAATAATGTAGATTAGCAATATCCAAGATCTAATGATTCTTCATGCCCCCGAAGAGAAAATATGGTGGGACCAAAGGAGTCACATGGGATAGCGAGATCATTCTAATATCATGACATAGTTGTCTGTATAGAAACTAAAATTTGATTTGGCCCACTTTGATTTGCCAAATGATTTCTCAAATTTGGTTAGCAAATGTCAAACATATCTCATTTTCCAGATGATTAAGATCAATGAATAACATTTGAACTTGCAAGAATGGTTATTCATCTAATAGTTGCCTCACTCGAGTGAAGAGTAATGGTAGAAAAGATTGATTCATATACCCAATTTTACCAATAAATTTTAAATTTGAATGGTTGGTCCTTCATTAGTGCATTATCAAAGAACTGGAACATTCTCATAGCGAAAAGGGTGATTTATTCGCAACAAACTAGGGTTTCAAATTACATGAAGAAGTGTGAAATTCTTTGTTCTTGAGTTAAATTCTTAATTTCTAATATTGTGAGTTTGTCTAAGCTAAGATTTGAAATGTCTAGTTCTAGAATTTTGAAAGAAAAACATATAATTCTCAATTTAGACAAACCTTAAAGTAACAAAATGAGCCAATCAAGCTAGGTTGCCCCTTGCACTGCAAAGTGTCCACTCCAACAAGACCTAATCGATCTCCTCCCTAGGTCATTCATCTGGTCATCACCTTTAGGAAAGTTTGAAGATAGTTATGCACAATGCTGCGATGCAAACATCCCTTACACTAGTTGGGATTTATTTATACATTAGTACAAAAAGAGGGTAAAACCAGTGTCTATGTCCAATGTATGTACATATGATTTAAGAAAATTAATTGATGCTCTGCAAAAAGGATTAGAAAATCTGTTTGATGGCAACACACACAAGAGCACAAGAAACAAACGTTAGTGTTAGCAACAAAAGATTATCCTAAACAGGCATATCAAGAGAGATATTAAGCATGAAATAGAAAGCATATAAACATAGAATAAAATAGCTAATCAAGATGCTCATAGTTGCTCCTCCCTTGTTCCTCTCCTCTCCAAGTCCCAAATGAGTGTAGCTCTCAGCTTTTAGCACTAGCCATGGATGCCATATGGAGATTCAAGATAGTTGAATATGATAAGCAAATGCTATGCAAGTGTAGATAGTGATACTATGAGAAAGCTCTATGCTAATGCCAGTATAACAACAATTCTCTAATGCTTCTCTTTTTTTGCTTGAGGAGAAGGGTTCTATTTATAGAAGAAATGGGGAAATGAAGGGTTAAGATTGAATGGTTTAATCAAGGGCCAAGTTTGAAAGTTGGGGATCCATGTGCACAATTGGCACCAATAAAATGGTGACAAGTGTCAACATAGGATTGGGTTGAGAGAAGAGGTTGGAGGCATTAAAGGCCTGAGAAGACCTCATGGTTATCTAGAGGCTAAAGGTCAAGTCCAAATTAAGATTACCCACTGGATTAAGAGTTAATCCAAGGATAAACCTTTGTGCAAATGTTTAAGAGATAATCATGGTCAAAGCATTAATGGCCTGATGAGACCTTTGGGTTGGGTAGAGGTTGAGTCAAAACAAATGTTTTAACCATGTGGGAGGGTTTGAGGTAACCATTAATGGTTATTGGAGACTTTGGGGATTAAGTGGTTGAAGGTTGAAAGCCTTCAATGGTTATCAAAGACTTTGAGCCATTTAGTGGTTGAAGGTTGAAAGCCTTTAATGGTTATCAAAGACTTTGAGGGTTTGAGAAGTGACTCCCCTTTTGCTTAGAAATGTGACAAAGTTTAGAGAAGGGGTTAGGTTATTTAGAAGTGATTAGAAAATTCTAGAAGGGGTTTAGGCATGCAAGTGGATTTTGTAGGAAAATGCAAGTGGGAGAAATTTTGGTATTTTCAATTAAAATAAAATCATTTATTTCAATTAAATGGTGTAATTTGCATTTGGATAAATATTCAAATAAATATTAATTTATTTAAATGAGAAAAATGAAGATAAAGCATTAAAATGCTTGAAGACTTTGAGGGAAACCATTAAAGGCTTGAAGACTTTAAGGAAAACCATTAAAGTCTTAAGAAGACTATAGAAGGAAGCCATCAAGTTTGAAGACTTTAAAGCCATCAAGTTTGAATACTTTAAGGGAAACCATTAAAGGTTTCAAGTGGGTGAGGATAAATAAGATTTTAAATAAATAATTTATTTAAAATAGTTGTGCAACTTGCTTTTGTAGGAAAATACAAGTGGGTAGAGGATAAAGGTGATTTAAATAAATGTTAATTTATTTAAATGTGAGAGGTGGGATTTTGGGGGATTTAAATAAATATTAATTTATTTAAATGTGAGAGAAGATTTAATTAAACAAATATGATTTATTTAATTTAATGGTCTGAATTTGGTTAAGTGAATTAAATCAAATAAATTGAATAATTTATTTAATTAATAGGAGAAGAGGGTTAAGATGAATTAATTAAATATTAATTTAATTAATTCATTAATTGATGGTTAAATAATCAAATAAATACTAAGTATTCATTTAATTAAGTGGACAGATTTATGTGACTACATTAATTTTCCTAAATGTCTTTGTGGATGTGAATTTTCTTAGGGTACTGGCACAATCATATGACCTAGGTAATGCCAACGTGATTAGAACTAGGGATGGAAAAGAGTTGATCACCATCTCTAAACTAAAGATTACAGATGGATTCATGTTAAACAAAGCAACGAACAAGGAAATTGATATTGATCACTTCAAGGAGCAATATCACACATAAAAAGGCACTATCAAACATGCAACTATCCATAGACGTACACTTAAGAGTTATAGCAACAAATTTGTCCCCATCCCTCTAGATGAGAAGGAGCCCTTTCTAATTACTTAATTTGAGGATTATTTTTTTTAAACCTACTACTCTTTCTATCAAGTCTTAGGAAAATATTAGAAGGACATAATTCCAGTTGAACTCATGTTTATGGGAATGAATATTTAAAATACAATGGTGGATGTAGAATTTTATTTTGCTACTTATCTCTTAGATAAGATACCTGAAGGAATAATGGTAATCCAAAGGAATGATAGGGTTATTAGATTCATATTTTATCTCGTATTATGTTTTTTTTTTGTTATATAAAGATGGATGGGATAAATCCTTCAATATAATAATGACTGATAATAACAATCAAGGAATGCTTGTCCAATGCTAGATATACATGTGGGACAAACATTGAAAGAATGTTGGTTTTGTTACATCCACAACCATTTTGTTATCAGAATTATGGACCTTTTAGGAGTAGCTATAAACAAATTCCCTCCATAAATTGTATTAATGTTGAGACAAAAAGAGAGAAACCTAGACCTAAATATCAATCACAACTAGGGTGATCAGTACCTACACATAGACCATACTATCTTCAGGTTGTATGCATGCCCTAGTCCCCCAAATATTCTACCAAAACCTATACCAAAAAGGATAAAATTTCTAGAATACATGTGATAGATGAATGAGGTAGATAAATTACACCTAGATGGACAAAATAAGGGGAAGTTTTTGCCACCAAGCATGATTTTTGTTGATTTCTATGTAGGAAGACAAGGTTTGAAGAAGATATATTTTATTCACAAGGGATATAAGTCAGAATGAGAAATAGTAAGGAACTTTGATCCTGAAGGATTCATTCATAAGTTGAAGATGAAAATAAGAAGAGGTGCATTCAAGCATCAGGTACTAATGTAGAGGATATAATAAGGAACAACCAATCATTTGAAGAGCTATACACCAAGAGGAGAAAATGGGAGATTATCCAAAAGGGATAAAATTAAAAGAAAAATAATAACCTTGACTATAAAGGAATATATGCAAAAATAAATGATCCTATTGAGTTGACCAATAAAATTTAGAACAAATTTGAAAAGTTATATGGTAAGGATCCTATGGTACAAAGTAGGCCTACCTACTAGCCTCTTCTAGCTAAAAATGAACTAACTCAAACAAGTGTGTGGATCTTGATACATAATTGGTGCAAGGACCTTCTATAAGTCCACCACAACAACTATCAAAGAGTCATAAAAGATAGTAACCAATATTGGTTGACTATTCCATGGCAAGTGAAGAAGAAATTGAGGTAGTTGTTGAAAGCAGTGTGCCTAGAGATGAAGAGATTAATCCACCTATGCCTTCACCTCCTAGACCAAAAGACATCCTAGTTTCTAAAGATAGAGTAGATATGCATAGAGAGGCACAACTAACAAGTTGGGCTATGTAAGAGTATTTCCATATGCTCAAAATTTAGTTGATGATGATTTTGTGAGGGGTCTTGAATTTAAAGGACCATGGCTAAGGTTAAAAGGAAAAGAGTTTATGGAAAAATTAGAAGAAACAATGATGAATGTTGACCCCTTCCAATATGAGGAGGTAACTAAGGGAACCTTAAGGGAGGTCAATTTTCATGCAAAGAATATTACTCTTGATGAAGTAGGAGAGTGGTTAGAGAAAGTGGCATCTTCCTTTCAAATTGCGACATTACTTCAGAATTGGATATTGATTCAATAAGGCAACAAAATGATGAAATATTTGCAACAAAAGAAGAATAACTCTAGGTCAAGCTTTCACCCAAAAATGGAAAACTTGGCAATCTAAATTATGACCCCAACAACAAATAAGCCTCCAGTATCTGAGATCACATAGAAAATGAAAAGGAGCCTAATTGTAAAGAGGGTAATAGATACTTCTACTCCTAAGTAAATAATATTAGTAGTACATATTGTTATGTTCAGTCAAGTAACAACTAAAAACCTACACGAAAAAACTGATAAACTAGAGTAAAATCTAGTAAAATTGCAATCGCTTATAATAAATAAGTTGAAAAGAGAATATCATTGAAACAAGTTGTCAACCCTTCAAGCCTTGTTATATACACACCATCTTCCCCTACTCCTCCCTCTATAGACATAGTTCAATATTGTCATAACCCTCTTTTTGGACCTTGATATGACTTATTATTATTATTATTATTATTTATTATTATTATTGTTATTATTATTGTTATTATTATTATTGTTATCACTACTGCTTATTATTATTGTTTTGAATTTCATGATTAATGTTAGTAAATGATAAATAGAATGGGGTTGAAGCTATTTTAAATAAAAATAATACTTAAATAGTGGTGACACACTCTTGAAGTCATAAATCTATTTGGAAATTTATATTTCTTGATGGAAATTGAATAAGGGTGGAATTATTTTAAAAGAAGAATTAATAAGTGGTGACTCACTCATAAGGAAATAAATTTGAAAATTATTTATTTATTTAAGATATTAATCAAGCACATTCCGTAGGAGAAAATGAGAAGATTCTAGAAGCAAATTTTGAATTCAGATTTTAAATGCATGGTCAAATGTAACCGCCACTATGACAAGTTGTAAGGAATATATCTTGCATGAAATAATTTCAAATTCAAATTTAATATGGATATAACCCCCACTTTGTCAATAATTAATTTTGCATGGAGTTTATTTTGGAAAAAGAATCTCTAATCAATTAATTCCTTTCGTAGTGGGAAAGTGACTCTCTTTCTATATAATGGATTTCAGTTTTTGAAATAGTGGTTCATGGTTTTTTGATGAAAAGTACTCTTGAATTCTTCATGTTAGTAGTAGTAGGATTTTGTGAACACTTTGTAAGGTAGAAGATAGGATTTTCAAAGCCTGTTGGAGGAGATTCTATCAAGCCACAAGGATGCATTGAAAAATATTAGCTGAGAGATTGAAGTCGATTCCTATAACAAGTTCTTCGTCCAATCCAGGTTTCCCCTTTTCCATTTACTTGTTGCATGTATGAATCTTGTAATTTTCAAAAGAAATTTCTTTTTAATATCTTTTTTTTAATTATTATTATTTGAAATCTTCCTTTTTAAAATAAATTATCTCTCAATTATTTTGATAGAATAATAAGAGAAATCTTTTTTTTTCTTTGATCTACATGAATACTTGATAGTAGTTTTTTTCTTCTAAATATGAAAATCTCATTTAAATCTGTATTCTTTCTCAAATAGAAAATAATTATCTGATTTTTTTTAATATAAGTAAATACCCTTGTTTTATTTTAAAAAAATCAGGATAGAAAGAAAAATCATGTGCTTTTTCCTCTGTGTGAAATCTTTCCTCAAAATATGCATAAATGTGTATTATATTAGGATAGAAAGAAAAACCATGTGCTTTTTCCTCTATGTGAAATCTTTCCTCAAAATATGCATAAATTGTATAATTTATTTTCTGAGAATTCTTCCTCTATGAAAACTCTACCTCAAAATATTAATTTGCCTCAAATATGTTGTACAATTTATTTCTCTTGAAATTTTCCTCTCTGTGAATCTTTGCCTCTATATTTCAAATGCATATCTATTCACCCTTGTAAATGTTATCTTTTTCCCTTCTAAGTCTCTTTTTCTCTTATGAGTTCATTTATCTCTCAGCATAAATTATCTCTTGTGCATTTCATTTCTTAGAATGTTTTCCTGTGTTTATTTACCTCCCAGAATAATTTATGTCTCTTGTGCTCTTATGAATTTATTTATCTCTGGGGATAAATTATTTCTCTGTGCATTTCATTTATCTGAATAATTTTTAATCCTCTGTTTATTCTCCTCCCAGAATAATTTACTCCCTGTGTTTTCTTAACTCTCAACATATTTTATTCTCCAGTATTAAATTACCTCTCTGATTAATTTAACCCTTGTATTTAAATAAGTTGAATTAAATAGTAGATTAATTATATATACATAGTTGGGTTATTAATAGTGGGTACTATTAATGACATTTTTAATGAGAAAGTTTTTTTTAAAGCAATTATTTTTGTTTAAAAATCTTTGCACGGCCCACTACCCTCTTAATTCCTTTAATTCCTCTAACTGCTACAGGATGCAAAAGGAAACTTATTTTTTTCTAATTTTACTTTTTGTAATGTGATTTTATTCGGTTAATAATTAAAATTTAATAATATAAACTTTGATTTTGATTATAGTTTGTAATTTTTTTTGTTGGTTAATAATTGGAATTTTAATATTATAAATTTTGATTATAGTTAGTTTATAATTAAATTTTGATAATATAAATATTGATTATGGATTGATAACATTATTTTGTATTCGTTTTATCAAAAAAATTATGTTAATGGAAAACAATTTTGGAGAATTATTTTATCAATTAATTGGTTGTAAATGAATTCTCTTTAATTTTGATAATCAAAGGGAATTCCATTTATAGTTTTTTTTTGCTATACTAAACATTCAGTGACCCATTAACTAACTATTCTTAATTAGTTGATTTAAAGGGGGAATGAGAACTTACAAACTCTTGCAAGTCAAATAATTTTTATTCTAAATAGCGGTTCACCTAACACCCCCCTTGAATATTTGAAATCCTTTTGTATGCTTCACCTAGTTCTATCATCTCAAACATTTGGGTTCCTTCACATAGTTCAAATTTTAAGAGGATTTATCTTCCATGTAAATGTGTGTAGTCCCTTCTCAGAAACAATTTATATATTTCAAGCAATATGAAATAATTGTTTGGTTAGACCTATAGTTGAGTACTTGTTGATTTCAAAGAATATGTTAAATAGACTTACTCTTTTAGTAATAATAATCCTCCTAAAAGTTGCCTTGATACTATCACTCTCAAGCAAGTGTTTCTTCCATAGAATTATAATCTTAGTTAAAGCATTAATTCCTTGCACTTATTCCATAGTATTGGTTCTTTTCAAGTATTACTAGTTAACTTTAAATAAATTTTGGTAGTAAATAGATCCCCTCATGCATTTCAAACAATTAAGTTATTTATTAGACATAAAATAGATTTTTGTATACTTGAAATTAGCGTAAGTATTAAAAGTAAAAAAGAATCTACCTCTCAAGTAATATTGTGCTTAGATTCGGAGTTACCCTTTTTTGTATTTCAATAAATATGAATTAATGTTAGTTAAGGATTTACTCAATTCTACGAATTAAATATGTTTGATTTCTCTAGTTAAATTACAAGATATAGAGTATGTAAGGAATTTGAGGGTAATCGATCTCTGAATAGTCAAAGGCATATAAGATTATTAAAGGGTGGGGTCCCATTAATATTGCAAAGCAACTAGTATAGATGAATTAATTAACATCTAAATTAGAGATAAATTACATATAAGTGAATGATATGATCTATTTTTAAAAACATAATATTACTTAGGATTCAAAGAAGACTTTATTTGAAACCAAATAGTTTTACCAAATCTGAAAACCCTTTAACATAAGACTTGACTTATCTTATCAACTAATCATATTCCTTGTAAATGTCTAATGAACTTAGTTTTGAAGACGAAATAAAGTTAGAATCAATTGTCCTAGATTATTGGATCCTTATCCTTATCAAGAAAATGAGTCTCAAGAAAACTTATCCTATGACCACTTAGAGAATTAAATTGAAATAAGGAAATTGAAATTTATAAGGATATTATTTGTAGGAAATATCTAAGGATAAAATTAACGTTACTTCAAGTGGAAGGAATAGTTAGTTATCTCTTATCATCTTGCAAGGGAATTGATATCAGTTCTAAAGCAACTAGAAGTATATTGATTGGAATTATTTAGGAGCTTTATTTATAATGATTAATTGGCAAGCAATTAGACTCTCTTCTAATCTTATTTTCAAATTTTGGTAAATTAAAGTAATGTGGTGATTTTGAAATTCCTTTCCAAAGTCTTGCTATTTAATCAAGAAATTTAATACCTTTCAAGTATTAGGATTCATATTTACGTAAGGTTGTCATTTCTAGAAAATAATAAAAGATAAAAAATTTGCTACCTCAAATGGAAGAATTAGTTGGTTTATCAATAATGTGGTTATTCTCAAGTTTATTATTAAATAGTTTTTCTCTTCAACAAGTAAATGTTAAATTATTTTCCAAAGTCTTGCTATTTAATCATTTAATTTTCTTTCAAGCAATTTTGCACCTTTCAAGTTTTAGGATTCATACCGTAAGTGTAATGGTAATTTTCATAAGCTATCTCTTATAAGTGTCATAGCTTTCAAGTGATAAGTACTTTCATGTACATAGTTCAAGTTCTAAAATTTTAATTACTATTACTATAGTTTTCTTTCAAGAAAATACTATTTCCAAATACTGGTTGAATCATCTAGCATGTAATACTTATATCTTAGTTTTTAATTCCTTGCATATTTTCCTTTCATGAATTCATAGTTAAATTCTTAGATAGACAACTAAACAAGAGGAGTTGAAACCAAAAACCTTAATAGTGTTTGGTATCTATGGTGCCTTTGGGTCATGCTTACGGGTAATGTCATCGTGTTGAACTACTGCACTTAATGCCTAATAAAGCTGTAACAACGACGTATGTGGCATCATCCCTATAAATCGTCGGGGAGAAATAAGGGTCATATGGAAGTTAAAATCCAAGGGGTGGGTAATTACCCTTGGATCGATAATATAAAAAAGATAATTTTTAAAAATAAATTTACATCCGCTCAGTTAAACCTTAGAAAACCCCATTAGGGTTTGGTGGTGTGTAATAAATTAGAATTTATTTATCTTGATGATTTTTTTTTTGGAGGATGATAACGGATTAAGGGTGACGTATTTAATAGGAAATAGGACTTAGTTATTTTAGGCCACAAGAAGAAGGCCACCTTGAAACTTTTTTCTATAGAGCTACCATCGTGGGTAGCAACCGCAGAGAAACTGTCTGGGACATTGACCCTAGAAAGGGTTACGTACCCACCAAATAGTTTACATTAAACCATAGTTAGAAACCAGAACTACATACTTTACGCCTTGATCCCATGCCGAAATGGGTATGTAGGCAGTCTTGGGACAGAGTTGTCCCTTGTACTCAAGCGTTCGGGGATGGGGATTAGGATTTGGTTATGGGTGAGTAGTTGGTTCTTGAATCTCCTTGGTCTTTTAACCAAATTGTGAAAATACTAATTGAAAGGTTAAAATTAATTCAATGCATACTCAGAAGGAATCTCATATGGATTCGCTTGACTTCTTGAGGCTTTAGGCTGAATTCTAATGCAGAACTCAAGCTTATTTATGTAATTATTTTTATACTCCTAAGGACAGCGACCTCAGTGCACTCCTTGTAGGGGAGTGTAGTCTTTAGAGAGTGGCTCAGGACCCGGATGGTCCTGATGAGTCTAAAGTGTCTGGCCAGAGCATATCCTATTCTTATGAATAGATGCCTACCCCGTTTGGGTAGATGTCTATCCTAGATTGGATAGATGAAACCTCTTCTCCTGTATGGATAGATTCCTAACCTATGTGGTTAGATGCCTAACCTATATGGTTAGATGCCTAGTCTTGTATGGATAGACGCCTAACCCGTATGGTTAGATGCCCATCCCGGTTGGATGGATGCCTATCTCGTTTGGATAGATGTACCTGAGTATGTGATTGAATCAAACATTATTAAGAATAAGTAAGAATAAGAAATAAATATTTATATATATCAAACAAAAAAAATTAGTTAAAATTTTGGGTTAAGTTAAGTGGGTTATTACAAATATAGAGAGCATGTATTTGGAGGAATTGAAGGCCTAAAGGAGGAGGCACAATAGGAAAATCTGGAAAACAAAATATAGACATTGTCTGAATTGGAGGAGGTACTCAAATATAAGGTCAGGAGAGAAATGAATAAATTGGAGGATGCACCAAATAATTAAAATGCCATGTGCTCAACCCTATATAAGTGTAAAGAAATTTTTCCATTGCTTAAGCTTGTATTTTGATAGATGGTCATCCAAGCGGGCTACACTGACATTAATATGCTAGGTTACTCAGTATGAGTCTGATGTCTTAGAAAGCTTGAGGCCAACTGAGAAGATGATTTCTCTAACAATAGATGAATTTAATTTTTTTTAGAAAACAAAGCAACAAATAAAATCAAAATTAGAATTTTTTCAAAGTCTATAACACTAGACCATTCTAGATATTCTTGATGCTAATCAATAGATAAGGGATTTTAATGGTTAGAGTTTTGATTTTGGTTTATTAGTACTTATTATTCTTTCATTTGTTTATCCAAGAGATAAAATTGTTCTTATTATTTTTAATAGTGCAATTGATTGAATTATTGCATTGGAACAATGCATTTGAGAAGTTCATTATTGAAGCGAGAACAACACTAGAAATATTGCATTGGAACAATGCATTTGACAAGTTCATTATTGAATCCAGAACAACACAAGATAGAAAATGGCAACCACATTTGGCAAGCCTTCAACAAATTTTCACATATTAGTGGCTACATGAGATCATATGCATCCAATGGGAGGAGAAATACTAGAAGACACCTACTTTGTTACTTGTCACACTAAGCATTTTTTGCCAGATTGTTAGCTTCCTTGAGCATGTTTTGATGTTGCAATTAGAAGAAGGAAAAGTTTGATTTGCATTCTAGTTGGTCATCTCCATAACTACCACTATTTTTAATTTTACAGTGATTTAAGTGCATGGATTTGATTTACATTTTAATCTTTCAGTGGACGGGACTATTAGTGTCACATCATCAATACAAAATATTAATGAGCTAAGACTTTGTGAGAGAAGATCAAATTCATTTTAGAATGATGTGTTCACATGACAAGAGGATAATCAATGATAATAAAGCCTCAATGACCTTTTTTAGTGAAGGAGATATCATTTATGTGTTTAGTGCATTTTAAAATACTTTTTTGTCATATTGTGTCTTTTAGGTTGTTACCTACCAATATGACACTTGTACATGGTCTTTAGCTTGTTGCTCTCTTATTTTTATAAAAGGAAATTTGGGGCCATTTTGAAAGGGCTTAAGTTCCGAGTTTAGGAAGTCGAGTATATTCTTCTATAAAGAATTTATCTTATATTATAACAGGTAATATTTGACTATTTAATAATTATTCTATGGCAAATATTTTATCAGAATGAATATCAAATTTTGGAGTGCTTATTTCAGTTGTCTCCATTGTTGTTGTACTCAAATATTTTGAAATTATTGAGCAACTTTTATTAGATTCATCTATGTGTCATTTTCATGGTGTGTATTTTCCTTCTACATCTTTTCAAGCAAAATATTAAAATTGCTTTGAGTAAAATATAAGGGTTTGGGTAAAATATCATGGATCTAAAATTAAAACTATAGGTAATCATTTATTGAGGGTATCATTACAAGGTAATAATACTAATAACTCTATGATAAATATTCATTTGTCAAATATATGTTGTAAGCTCTCAAATGTTGACTTTGTAACCCTATATAGGCATTGATCAAAAGTCTTGGCCCTAAATCATGATAGATTAATGCTTTAAAATTAAAAAAATCTAATTTACTTTTAGTATTTTCTTTTGTTTTAGATAGGTTTATATGCTCTCAAGACCAACAATGAGTAAAATCTAGGAATTGAGCCACAATTATTGGATAAACTATAAAGTTTGGATCTAAAGAAGTGAGAGCTTTTTGTTATAGAAATTTCTCAAGGAAAAATATGTTTTGATTTATTGTATGGGATCACCCTCCTATGCCTTGTAGAACCTAAAGTGTAGAGAAATTCAATATGTATATTGTTTCCTATTCATTGGGAATTGTGGTGAAGTCCTTAAGCATAATAAGTTGGCAAATATTTAGAGGCATTTGGATAAACAATTAGAGGAACCAACATCTTCATTCCATTCATTAAAACTTGATTAATGATTCATATTGCTTCAAATCTTTGTTTGAAGTTGAATTTGATGATATATTACACAATGTTCAACAAATCCTAGTCAGTGGCTAAAACTGCTACATGCTTTAGAATATCTACATGTTTATGTATTTTCTTTATGATAAGCCTAGTTCAAAATATGTAGGATAATATCTAATAATATAGTGAAATTTTAATATAATTATCACACGCAAACATTATGTCATAATGTTAAGCTTACATGTTTATATTATGATCACACACCTTAAGTATTTATGGTCCTTATCATGCTTATATCTTAATGACTTCATGCTTATAATCCGTATCATGTGGTGAACATTCAAAGTTGTTTCACATTTTGGGTTATATTTCTAAAGTTAAAAGTCATTTTGGATTGAAAATGTGTTCTAGTTGAATTTCATCTAGCTACAATATATTTAGCCTATAACTTATCTAGGTATAAGTGTTTGCTCAATACATATATGAAACATTACTTTGTTGTCAATTTAGAGAGAATAAAACTTTATCAAAACATAATATTCTTGTCACTTCTACTCATGTAAACAATATTTTTTTAAATTATATAAATACCTTTTTGTAGATATAATTTTCAATTTTTTGTCATTTATATTTTATTTTTTAATTTTAAAAAAATTAGGTCATCAACACCCAAGTATAAGATTTTTATTTTTTGATAAAAAATAAAATTACTAAATTTTGTTTAATTTTTAATTAAGAAAATTTACTAGGGGAAAGGTACCGATATCCATTATAGCTAACTTTGTACACCTTAAGCTTCTAAATGGTATATCAATTTTTGATGATGTTTTTTGTTTTCTTTGTATGTGACTTTAGAGCTCAAAGATATTGTTTCAGCTTTTGGGTGGTTACAAAGAATGCAACATGATTCATTATGTGCAAAAAGGTAAAAAAAGTGATCATTTAGAGGTGACATTTGATATCTACTTAAAGATACCCCGATAATTGTGTACTACAACCACCTCAAAAAATTTCACAACTTATCCAATACATATTCCACTAGCAACTTTCCCGCTCTGCAACTTTCCCGCTCTGCTATTTTTTTGAATTCCTGCTATGCCTGTCGTTTCTGTAGGGGAGGGCCAGGCCTCCCTCGATCCTGACCCCCCCGAATAACCTATAGATTTGTTTGGATCTAGCTCTTGTGTTGCACACCCAGGGAGCTGGGTGGGTTCCCTCGACCGATTCTTGCAATGTGGGGCTGCACAAGGACCCCTGCCTTGCAAAGCTTCCACTGGTGGCCCCCAACTTGGATTACCCCAAAAAGGATCCCAAGACTCGAGCTGTGGGACCTTTTCCTGGGGAAGCTCAAGAGAGTTTCTGGAAAGGTGCCCTTGTTGGTAACTCCAAGTCAGAAATTTTGACGTTGCTGCCAAAAGTTATGCTGGAGAGGAGGGCCCCGAGATTTGCCTCCCCGAGAGTATCATGGATAATATTGTTTCCTCCCTTCACCTCTACCTGGTAGGAATATTCTTAGCCTTCAGACCCACTATAGACATGGTCAGAAGATGGGTTGGTTCTAGATGGAAAATCAAAGGTAGTGTCTTTGTCTCTGCTATGCCAGGTGGACTCTTCCTTTTTAGATTCATTGCAGATTAAGACTTCATCTATATTATGTCTAGTTCATGGTCTTATGGTAAACATTGCCTTACTCTCTCCAAGTGGAAGTCAGGGTTTGACCCAAGTGTGGACCTCCTTAGACTGGCACCGGTTTGGATCAAACTCTCGGGCCTCCCTCTGGAGTTTTGGGACGATACCATTTTTAGATGGATTGGTAACTCATTTGGTCAGTTCGTTGTTTTGGACAATGTGACGATGTAGAAGTCCAGACTTGTTTATGCTCGCCTTTGTGTGAATTTGGTTGTTAACAACCCCCTCCCTAATTTTATTGTCCTTAAATCCAAATGGGGTAAATGGACACAGGCTATTGTCTATGAGAACGCCTTCCTGTATTGTCAAAGGTGTGGAAAACATGGTCATGTTATTGCGGACTATCTGGCCCCGCAACCTCCAGAGGAAAAGTTGAAGGAGAAGTTGTCATCCCCAGGTATTGTCATTGAGGAGACAGCTAAGAATGTTACCCCCCCAACCCCCTGGCTTCTGACAATACTGTGGTTCAGACCAAGGACTTGATGGGAAAGGTGGGTCCTCAAGATACCACTGAGGAGGGATACCCCTTCTTGGCTGGTATTCTTAATATGATAGTTACCCCTGACTCCAAGAAGGTTCCTCCCCCCTCGAGGAGATGCTTGGGCCCAGAGCTAGAAGAAGGAGAGATCCCTCAAGTGAAGATAGAACAAGAAGGTCTTAAAGCGGAAGTGAGTATCAATGAGAAGAAAGGGCACAATGAATCCGCTCCACCAGTGATCATGCAGTTGATACCCAACTCAGTGGGAAATTGTGGGAGGAGTATCTGGTGCACTGGTGTTGGGGCCTCGCCTACCACAGGGATTGTTTTGGAATCGACATCCTCTTCATCTACTACCAAATCTACTGGGGATATCACTACTCTCTCTCATGGTAGTCGCTTTGCCCCGTCATCACCGGTGGATAACGAGAAAGGGGAATGGCAGGAACCAAAAAGAAAAACTAGAGGAAATAAGAAGGTGGATGTGGGAAACGACCCCAAACCAGGAAGACCCTCTGAGAGGACCCTCAGAACTAAGGCAATGGATAGGTAAATTTCTAGTGGAAGGCAATTAAATCTAGAGACAACTCAGAAGAGCAAGAAATGAAGTTGCTTTCATGGAACTTAAGGGGTTTAAACAACCCCCAAAAGTAGTATGCTCTTAAGAAACGCATACTCACCAATAGAGTTGATATTATCCTAGTCCAAGAGGTGAAAATGACTTACCAAAATTTTGCTACGCTTGTTGATAGTTTATGGTCGGGCGCTGCCTTTCATTATGAAGAGGTGGAAGGTGCTTCATGGGGAATTGATACTCTTTGGAATAAGAGCAAGCTGGATGGGTTTGTGCTTGGCTCTTCTCACATCTTTCTTGCCACCACGTTTACTATGAATAACTTCTCTTGGTTCTTATTCAACATTTATGTGCCTAATACTAGACACGGGTGGGCTCTGATATGGGAGGAAATCACTACCTTCTTGACTAATAATAGGGAGGACTTGTTTATGTTAGTTGAGGATTTTAACACCCCCCTATTTCCCTCTGAAAAGTTAGGAGGTCTAACTGATTACAGTGAGAGTATGCTTGACTTTGTTGACTTCATTAGAAACAATGAGTTACTTTATCTTGGCCTTCAAGGGAATCCTTTCACCTAGTCTAACAACAAAAAACACACCAATCTAATTTAGGTCAGGCTGGATAGGTTTATGATTTCTGCTAAGTGGAACATTGGCATCAATTCCTCGCTCTTGTCTCTCCCGCACACTATCTCTGACCACTCCCCGATCCTCCTCTCTTGGATTGACAAGAAAACCCTTGGCCCCTCATCCTTTAGGTATGAGATCATGTGGCACTCCCACCCAGACTTCAAACAATGCATACAAAACTGGTGGAACTCCCCTGTTCAAGGTTCAGTTATGTTCAGAATTGCTAGAAAGTTGGAAATTATCAAAAAGGAGGTCAGAGCCTAGAGCATTTCTTCCTTTGGGGATATCTTTAAGAGAAAGAAGTAAGTTGAAACTAATTTGGACCACCTCCAGAGGACCATTATGGAGGGGACCTCCTCTATGGACATATATAAAGAGGAGGAGGTTTGGAGACACAAATGGAAATAAATCATGAATCTAGAAGAAATTTACTGGAAGCAAAGATCCAAGATCCAATGGCTAATTGAGGGGGACAGGAACACCTCCTTCTTTCACAGATCGGCTTCAAAGCACAAAAGGAGGAACACTATTCGATCCATTCTCAATAACAAAAATGAGGAATTGGTGGGGAATAATGAAATTGGTCAATGGGCTTCCCTTTACTTTGCTAATGCCTACAGGCTTCCCTTTACTTTGCTAATGCCTACATGAATGATAGGGACAATGAACCTACTGAGGTCAGCAAAAGGCTCCTTAATCTCATCCCTCAAGTCCTGAATGAGGTTGATAATGAACTGTTGATGAGCCGAGTGTCCAAAGAAGAAGTTAAAGAAGCAGTTTTTTTCTATGGTTGCCTTTAAGGCCCCTGGACCTAATGGCTTCCCTCCTACTTTCTTTCGGGTCTTCTAGGAAACAGTGAATATGATCTAACTAAAGCTACTAGGGACTTCATACACACTAGAAACCTCCTAAAGAAATTGAATAACACTTTCATTGTTTTGGTGCCCAAAGTTCCTGACCCGAAGCTTATGACTGACTATCGACCCATCAGCCTATGTAACTCGGTCTACAAAATTTTCTCAATTTTTTTTGTCAACAAAATTAGACCACTTCTTAATAAGTGTATCAGCCCCTCTCAAAGAGGTTTTATTTCGGGTAAGCAAATTCTTGATGCAGTGGTCATCCACTCCATGGAGAGAAGTCACAACCCAGGTATGGCTCTCAAACTTGACATCTCTAAGGCTTATGATAAAGTTAATTGGAAGTTCATGTATGTTGTCCTTTCTAAGATGGGTTTCCAAGAAAGATCCATCAATATTATCAGGGTGGCAATGGAAAGTGTTCACTATTCGGTGATTGTCAGCGACACCCCTTGGGGTTTCTTTAAGGCTAGGAAGGGGCTAAGGCAAGGGGACCTCTCTCACCTTACTTGTTCATTATGGTAGCAGAAGTCTTGAGTAGGAATTTCTCAAATTTAATCAGGACCAGAAGAATCTTGGGGGTGAAATTTGCTTCCACCCTTCCTCCTGTGGTTTTGCAGCAATTTGTTGATCCTTTTCGGTCAATCATCTGTGATAGAAGCTAAAGAATGGAAACATCTGCTGGAGGAGTACACCCTTGCCTCTAGTCAACTTATCAACTATTGCAAGAGAAAATTTTACTTTTTCAACACAGATAGAAACCTCCAGGGTAAACTTATGCAAATCCTTGGGTGTTGTGTTGTTGATCTCCCTGATTCCTACTTGGGTCTCCCCCTCACTATTAAGGAGGTCACCTCCCATTTTTGGGAATCAATCTTAGAAAGAATGCAAAATAAACTTGTTGGTTGGACCGAAAAAACTCTGAGTAGTGTGGGTAAACTCCAACTTCTATCGGCCTCTCTTCAAGGTGTTCAAGTTTATTTTCTTTCTCTTTTCAAGATTTCCATTGCTATGGCTGAGAAACTCGAGAAAATCCAAAGAAGTTTTATGTGGATGGGGTTGGAGGAAAAGGCGAGAATCAGCTTAGTTAATTGGGAGATGGTGTGCAAACCTAAGTGCATGGGAGGCCTAGGGATTAGAAAAATTTGTGATCTGAATAAGGCCTTGCTGACTAAAATTTGATGGAACCTTATGAAGGACAAAACTGACTAGAGCAATATTATGAGGGCCAAGTACTTCAATCACACCCCCTTCTAGTCCCTCCTTTCTTCCAATGAGCTCCTTGTAGGGTCTAAGATATGGAACAACATTTTAAAGAATAGGAAGCTTCTCAAACATGGTCTAAAGTGCCAAGTTGACAATGGTGATAAGATCAGATTCTGGGAGGACAACTGGATTGGCGATAGACCCCTAGCCTCCTCCCGTTTTAGTTGTCTCATGGACACTCTCAAGGACTTGTTAGGCTCTCTTGTGATAAACTACATCTCTCCCTCTCTTTGTTGGTTAAGGCTTGCTGATGGTTTGGGAAACAACCCCCAGTGGGTCCATTTGGCTGGAGAGTTACAATCCCTTCTTGAGAGGATCAGGATCCCTTGTTTCACTCACACTGATAAATTTATTTGGGCTACGAACCCCTTAGGGACTTTCATTGTTAAATCAGCCTACAATCTCTTGTTTTCCCCCATGAATGATTGCTACAGCTAGAGAGAAGTTTGGAACTCTCAGCTCATCCCTAAAGTTAACTTCTTTTGGCAGACGACCCTTCACGGGAAGATCCTTACTATTGATAATCTTAAAAGGAGGGGATTTATGCTAGCCAATAAGTGTATCATGTGTAATTGTGCAGAGGAAAGCATAAATCACCTCTTTATCCATTTCCCCTTCACTTCTATGGTCTGGCACAAAATTTTCCAGAAATTTAATTTGGCTTAGACCTTCTTAGAAGACTTGCAGCACTTTATCAGCTACTGGAAGTGCCCCTTGGCTCATCCATCGATCAAACTTTTTTGGAGACTCATACCTCCCCACATATGTTGGCATATCTGGAAGGAAAGGAATAATAGGATCTTCCATGATACCAACAACTCGATTGACACAGTGGCTGACATAGATGAGAAGCTCCTTAGGGAGAATGCCCTGATCTGCAAATGGAAAACTCTGGAATTTGCCCCTATGGTTTTGGATCGCAATTGGATTAGAACATGGAATCTACTAGACAACTTCCTTCGATATGACAATTCAAAAAAAATAGAGAGGCTTAATACCAAATGGTCAACACCTACCCCCCCTTGGCTCAAACTTAATTTTGATGGTGCAGCTCGCAATGGTTTTGCGACAGGAGGTGGAATTATCAGGGACATCATGGGCAACTTGGTTCTGGCCTATGCGGGAAATTTTGACTTTGTCTCGAGTAACATGGCTAAAGCTCTTGCTCTTTTATGGGGGCTTAAGTTGGCTCTCGGTATCAATGCTAAAAGATTAATCATTGAAGGGGACTCTAAGCTGATTATTGAGGCAGCTAAAGGAGTTTCAGGGGTTAGCTGGATGATCAACAACGTCATCAAGGACATCTGGTCCATGATAGTCT
This sequence comes from Cryptomeria japonica, assembly GCF_030272615.1. Taxonomy (NCBI): domain Eukaryota; kingdom Viridiplantae; phylum Streptophyta; class Pinopsida; order Cupressales; family Cupressaceae; genus Cryptomeria; species Cryptomeria japonica. Next base: position 293,178,112 of record NC_081414.1, on the reverse strand, counting down.
AGCTTGAGGAATTTTAAATTCAGCACATCTACAGAGAGGGAAACATGTTGGCGGACTCTTTGGCTGCAATGGGCCTGGTGATAAAAGGTACGAGGTCCTAGAGACACCTGGATTCTCTTACTAACAAGCAGAAGGACCTTATTAGGAAAGAACAAATTGCTTGTGCCTATCAATGATGTGCCATATCCTTTCTTACAAGGCGTTGCTTTGGGCCTGCTGCTATGCTAAGCTGCTAGAGGGAAATTTAAATTCAAATTGGGCGGGCTACACCAAGCTGGCCACATGTGGTCCCCACCTTCTTCATCTGGTGCCGACATGGTGGGCCACCGATTTCTGTGTCACCGAAGGTTTGAAGCGCCAACTTTTAATCATTAATCACAGCAAGGACACCACTTATTACCATATCTACAACTTAAGATCTTTCCATAATGACGATCTTTGCAAGTTGGCAGAGAAATTAAGAGGTGTCCCTTTGCATGCTTCCTAGAGCTAGTGGATGTGTGCCTTGGGAAACACCACTAAAAATAATTATTGCAACTCGCACAATACTTTGGATAATTCTTGGTTTATTTCTCTTGTCTCTAGCTCTAGTTTTTCCCTCTGCATATCCTTTTTTAGGTCTGTGTTGCATCTCAACTTTACTTTGGAGGAAGCTATCATGGGGGGCATTCAGTACGGGTGGAACTGGACACTATTGACAACTGTTTTCGTAATGACCCGTGCGTCTAGATGTATGCTAAGGAAGGGGGAATCATCTCGTTCATGGAAGCCATGACGGGGTTTGACGAATACCTCTCCATGCAGTTTGTCAATAGTTGGAATGACAAGAGAGTGGTCATGGGGGACATATCATTTGAAATCAGTGAGGAAGTTATCACCCAGGCTACGGGTCTCTCTACTAAGGGCAGGCAGTGGAAGAAAACTAGCAGGGTTGCGGACGAGACCAGCATGAACCACTTCTTCAAAAAGGGCAAGGAACCGGCCAAAATGTGTGGGGGTTTCAACAGGGAATGCTTACCCTACCCGTGGGACCAGGTGTGCAAGATTATTATGAAATACTTTACCCTTGAGGGAAGGTATGACATTTTCTATTATTACCATTTCCCGTTGCTCAATCACTTTCGCAACCATGACACCATTTCTTTTTTGTTCTTTCTTCTGCATGCCTTAGAATCTACTGTTAAAGATGTCTGCCATTGCATGAGTCAGGAGGGTAATTATACCATCCTCCACCAGGGGCTGATGTTTCGGCTATACAATTTCCATAAGGCCCTGTATCCCCCTAAGCCCATCTCGGTCCAACCTGCCCCCTCCATCCAGGGTCCCCCTGCTGGTTCTAAAAATGTCCTCAAAAAGACATCGAAAAAGTTGATGACACCTTGTCAATCCCCCGACCAAGCCCCTCCCTTCCCCCTCAAAATTGGGGAGAAAAACAAAAGCAACCCTTCTACTGTGAAACCCACCTCCAAGAAACCTAGGAAGGAGACTAAAATCCTTCTTATCAAGCTTGATGCAGAGGATGGTATTACCCCGCGAAGGTCCCACAGGTTTGCTAACAAACCCCGTATGAAGCAAATTGTCGTGAGAAAGAACTCTGCTAATGAGGAAGAGGATGACTATGAGAAAGTGGAAAGTGAAAAGGGGAAGGAGGAAATGGAGGCTATGGAGGGATCAGATTCCTCCAAACTGGGCACAAACGTCCCCAACTTTGAGACCATCAAGGAGAATATTAAGAACACCTCCCCTTTTTCTAACACTTGCCCGCCTCATACCTCTGAGGGGGACAGAAGGAATTCTGAAGGCGGGCAGACTGTTGCTGAAGGTGGGGAGAAGGAAGAGGTGGTGCAGTGTACGGGTTGCAATGTTATCTTTGATGACTTAAATGGTGTTAAGAAAAAACTGGAGTATCTGGAGTCCTATGTAAACAAAATAGGGAAATTTGTCGTCAAAGTTATGCACTCTTCGGCTACCTCTCTGTGCTTGCTCCACCAGGAAAAGGCTGAACAGGGCGGGCTGGAAAGTGACACCACTAAGGAACTGTTCCAATTCCTGGTGAAAGACTGGACTAGGCTTATGCTCTCAAAGCACATGGGTGCTGAAAAACATGATTAATGGTTGAAACTTTTCCTTTTTGTTATAGTTTTTATCGTTGGAACAGTTGGTTCCATGGTAATCTTGCTACTTTTAACAATTTTTACAGTTTAAACAATATGCTGGTTTGTTGTTGCTTAAGGCACTTTTTGGACGAGATTGTTTTTGATCTTGGGTTATCCATTAGCAGTAGGCAGTTTTTGTTTTTGAGGACTAAAGTAGGGATTGGCTGACTACCGTTAAGCAGCTCTGTGTGTGCTGGTAGTGCTTTTTTTTGTGTCTTTGGGTCAGCCCCCTTGTTTTGGCTGCTTTATAATAAAAAAACTAATAAATTTTCTTCTAATAATTATTTTTACCAATACTTATGCACAAATTTCCTAATAACCATGCACTACGAGTACCTATAAAGTTGCACAACTTGTCCAATTAAATATTAAAATTTTAATTACCGGTGATACAAGTGGGTGGCTATTGGTACATTTGGAATATCTCAATGGGCTTTTAATCATCATTTTTTTGGTTCTTTTAAAGTTAGTAATTGGGAGGTTCGGTGAGTAAGGAGTGAATGGTTATTGGAACATGGATGATACTTGGGCACCTTGCACTAGGCAAGAGGTTCAATGTTCGGATGATATAATTATAGTGTAATTTAAAAAAAAAAATTGCACAATAATTAAAAAAAAATTTACATAGAATTTAGTCACATATCAAAATCCAAAACATATATGTTATTTTCAAGTAATTCAAGTAAAAAATTTAGCTTAGTGTTGGCCATTTACTTTATAAAAAGGTGGTGTAACTTGGAAATTTCACTCCATGCCTATATCTCATGATTACATGTTTATGACTCTTTCTATGCTTGTCATACTTATGATTCGTGTATTAATTTTTTTGATTAATTATAATTGAGAGATTCTATTGGGGGACTTGGCCTAAGAAAACACATATAAGTCTATTACATCAATGACCATTATGGACTCACAAGAAAGAGAAACACAAGACTATAAAATATTAAAAACATAACAGAGATTAAAAAAAAGGCAACTAAACTAGAGAAATAATATCATTTGCACAAAGATTTAACTAGACAACTACAAAGCCACAAAAAAAAACCATACCAAGGGTTCTCATATAAATAGCATAATGATTCATCCTAGAGCTACTCCCACTTCCCAATTCAACATAGTCTTCCTCCCAATTCAACACCATCTTCAATATAGGCCTCACTCAAGTACTCACTAGCCCCTTCCTCATGTGCTTGAGTTGACATATGTGGGTAATCAAGGTACGCACCACAATGCAATGCCCTTTTACATTTTACATGTGATGGATGATGTTGTAGTCTAACATTAGTATGATGAAGTTACTAGTTCTAAATCTCCAAGTGATCCTTATGATGGGTCACCATATGAAATTTAGAGCTTTCATTGTATTGCCAAAATAAGCTATGAGCAAGTATAATTCATGTCATGATTGGGTTGAGAGACACTCTTTCCCTACTTCTAGATTGAGTTAAATTCCCACAGGGACCCTCCCCATTCTTTCTCTTATTTAGTTCTCCTTCATCTTTTAAACCTTCGTCAACCATTAGAAACTCCATATCTTCAAATTGGTCATGTAAGAAAAATCAAAGAAGATAGAGTGGTGCCTTACATTGGGAACCATTTGAATACTAAATTTGACGCAAAATCTTCATGAATTGTTACCTTTGGCCTTATAGGCCTTGCTAATACTAAACTAGTCATAGATATTATGCTTGACCTTTCGTAGGAGATATCTTCCTTTACCAAAAAATATTCTACAAACAATAGCTCGACAAAGAGAGAGCTTAAAAACTAAATCCATGATATCTAAGACACTCTTAGGTACTAAAATAAAAAATAATGTTGAAGCTAATGAACAATATGAAACAATAATTACATTCTTAAATATTCTCCTACTCCTACACACAACTACAAACAAGCTTTTAATGACATAAAGTCATCTATATCAAATAAATAAAATAGAACCATCACAAGCTTTTAATTGGCCTATTTTTTTCACATGTTCTTATCATGATTATATCTTTTCTCCTTTCCTCGATTTCCTTTCATAATTTGTATACAACTAAATAAAGGACATATATCTCACTAATATTTAGTATTGTAAGTTATGTTTTGCAATGATGTGCTTATGGTAATTCTCATGTTGAAGAGAGCTTTATCTCATGTTGATTTCTTTTTTGGGGTCATATATCTACTTATGTAGATAATGCTTCTATTACTTTATGCTTAGAAGTAATCTATTACTCTTTTCCACTTTACTTTTGCTTTTTTTCAAAGATTTACCTTTTTAATATTTTTTTGTTAATTTATATTTTAAATGTGTGAATGATGCCTCTCATTGCATTCTTTTTAATTTTGCAAGTTCTTAATAAAAAATTCATGATGAGGAGAGTACACAAGATCAACATTCATATGTATATACTTTGTGTATATCAGTATCTTGTAAGTGTGAAAAAAATTAATTTCCATACTGTTAATTGTTTTACTTTGAAATGCATCCTCGTATTAATTCACGTGCCAATCAAAGTGGTGAAAAATCTAATAGTAAAATCACATATCCATACTTTTTTCCCTATGTTTTGGATCTACAATGATTATGTTATCTTTTTTACATTGACTTGTGTGCACGTTGGTGTATATTGCATGAAAGTTGGCAAATAATTCCATCCTTGCCTCTCTCATCATTACTCATCCCCGGGATCTAGATTTTATGTCCTCATAGAGCCATTCTTCACCTTAGTTCAGATTTGTGGGTGACTAATTAAGCTAAGTCATTGGCACAATTAGGATTTGAACCTCACATTTAAATTTGATTTTTAGTTTGGGATCATGTTTCCCTCCCTTACTAACCATTATGAGCTCACTAAAGCACACCTTATTTAAAATTGCATTTTAGGTTGGTGTATTTAAAGACTAACCTTAATTCATTTAGATAATGAAGGATTAATATGAGAGCATCATAGCAACAATATACAACATTGCATTTACATTATTTGCTTGTACCATTATCTTAGGCACACTATGCTTCCTTGTTGAATTTGATCTTGGTTTAATACTAGTAAATCAATCTCCCTAGGGATTTATTAAGAACACCATGAACCTCACAATTTAATAGATTCCTTGATTCAAATCTTTCAAAATCAAGATAAACAAATTTCATTAGTTAGGTTTATGTTAGACCATTCTTATAAGTATAGGTTTATGTCCATACATAGATTACTTCCATAGATGTAGATCTAAACCAAAACAAAACATTACATTTCATAGATCATGAGATCCTCATTACACAATGCACTATTTTCCATACATTATGAATACACTCACGACATCTTTAATTCTATTTTTCCATATCCAAAATTATACCAAATATTACATTTAAATTTATTATTTTCTATCAATACTCAAATATTAAATTATTTTCTAAATCAATTATTTATTTAAATGCTTTAATTGCCTACATAAATAATGTAATTTATTCCTTACACAAATATTATCGAAAACTAATTAATGCAATTGGTTACCAAAACTTAAGTAATATTTTCCTAGTATTGTTATTATTAATAATAATTAATTACGTCAATGACATATAATCGCATATGCACCTCATTCATCCATGTACATAAAAATAAAGGTAATTTAAAAATTCAAAATTAATTCAAAATCAATAGATACTAGAATTAGTTTGGGATAAATATAATGATTAGATTGCCAAACAATTTTATTTTAACTATAGATATGTAGACAAATATTATTGTTTTTTATTTTTATATGGGATAAACATTAAGTATTTGTAAATCAATTTTTATTTATTTTTCTATATTGAGATAAGCATTAAACATTTGTAAAATCATTTTTATTTTTATTTTTATAATAGATAAAATCAAGTATTTGTAATCTATTTTTATTTTTATTTTTAAATAAGAACTATATTTTTTATTTTTTATTTTTATAACGAATAAACAATAAGTATTTCTAAACTATTTATTTATTTATTTTTATAATAAAATTAATTTTTTTATTATTATTTATTAAATCATCTTGATTTTGATTTATTTATTTATTTATTTGATAAGTAAATGTTTCATTATATTAATAAGCAAAAAAATTTAAATCATATGATTTGAGTTTGAAAAACAAGTTTCACAAATCACCTCCTATCTAAATGACTAGCTCTATACACCATATTCGTCATTTAGATAGGAGGTGATTTGTGAAACTTATTTTTCAGACTCAAATCATATGATGTAAATCTTTTTTGCTTATCAATATAATGAAACATTTACTAATCAAATAAATAAATCAAAATGATTTAATAAATAATAATAAAAAATTAATTTTATTATAAAAATAAATAAATAAATAGTTTACAAATACTTAATGTTTATTCGTTATAAAAATAAAAAATAAAAATTATATTTCTTATTTAAAAATTAAATTAAAATAGATTACAAATATTTGATTTTATCTGTTACAGAGAACACGCAGTAGAACACAACAGAGAACACGTGGGGTGCAGGGAACAGTTAAGACATGGAGAGGGCACAAGGTTAACACACAGCAGACACAGAGAGTTTGTCGGCTCAAGGATTAAGGGGTGTGTCAGTATCCTTCTAGAGCAAAAGAAGAAGTGTGTTGTGGGGCCAAACAACGGGCCTCCAAACCCAATAAAGTTATCATATATATTATTTGCTTAAAAATGTGGGGGGCTCTACCAAGCACATGGATCAAGCAAGATAAGATTTGTGGGGCCAAGACAGACAAAGATTCAAAGTGGGGTTCAGAGAAGGGCATTACAGGTCAGTTTTATTTGACATTTTATTTGATATTTTCCTCTATAGTGGTGGATTTTGTCAATATCTAAGTTTGTTTATATGCACTTTCTTTCAAACCAAATCATTTCAACTCTGGGCATCAGTAACACAAATAAAACTAAAAACAAACACAAACAAATTTGGGTAGTAGTATGATAAAACCATAACAATCAAATAGACAATATGGTGGAAAACATCACAGAGCAAGAGGTGGACATGCTAATAGATTTCTCATAATACAAAGGGGATGCACACATTGTCTCATTGGAAGAGTTAGAGAAAAGTTTTGTGAAGAGGATTGGGAATGATCATAAGTGTATGCCTCAGATAGGCGGTATGATACCATACACTACATATATATCAATAAGGAGTCTAGAGTCTTAGGCATATGGACAAGACAAAGTCACAAATGTAAAAGAACTTACATTTGTTAACGCAAAGCAATACAAGAGGATTTTACAGTGAAGGCAAGCTAAAATAGCCAAGAGGTTAAGATGGCTAGGGCATACCAAGTTTATCACTATCTTGCCAAGGATAGTAAACTTCAACCAAACAACAGTAATCCATAAGATGCAACACGAACAAATAAATACAGGTATGGAAATGCAAGAGGATCATGAAGTTCAGACTAAAAGAGCATGCCAACTAGAGCATCAACTCAAGTGCATTGATGGAACATAACAACAAAAGGTAAATATTGGAGAGGGGATGGAAGATGACAGTGAGATAGACCAATACAACCCTAATTCAACACCTCTAACTTAGTCCTCATACCTATATGTTCATGAATTGATGGGTTTAAAGAGAAGGATCGAAGGCTTGGAGGCGCTAGAACAACTGAAGTTTAACAAATGGAAAGAGGTTATGGAAACCAACCATAAAATAACCCAAGAAAACAAGTCTCTTAAAGAAGAAATCGCCAACTTACAAGTTAATCGAAAAATAACGCAGTAGGAGATCTTGACCATGAAGGAGCAACTAAGACAAATAAAAAGTGGAAATTTTTCCACAACAGAGGAAAGAGACACCCCACACCTACAAGAGCTCCAATCAGCAATAGCAAACATATAAATAAAAGAAGTTGAACTAAAGGAGCAACTTGAAGAGGCAAAATCATGGGTACAAGTAACAAAGAGTTCAACAAAGAGTCAAAAGGAACTCATAGAGAAACATATCAAAGTGAAAATAGGGGAAGAAAGACAACGAAAATATAGGGCAGAAAATATAATAATTAAAGGCTTGAAGGATTATGGGGAAGTTGAACATACCGATAGGTTAATTAAAGACTTTCTAATGGACAAGTTGGAGTGGATAGGGCATATTCATCAAGCAAGAAGAATTGGGAGTATGTCACAAGATGGCAGAAATAGAAATGTTAGAGTAACATTGAAAAGTATCGAGGACAAGAACAAAATTTTGAGGAACAAAAGGTTTCTCAAAGGCACATGATTTTTCATAGATGAAGATTTAACCCCTTTACAGCTAGAAGAGAGAAGGAAAGAATGGGAAAAATTCATAGCAGCAAGAAGTGTAGGTAAGAAAGCATGGATGTATAGAGGGAAAACCCAGTTCAGCGATAAAACAACATATAGTAAATAGGAAGGCAGGACCCCCCGAGCACACCTCTCAATGGTAAGCTAGAATTGTAGAGGTTACCCTTGGAGGAGGGGGCCCGATTTAGGGCCCATTGCAAAGGGGATGGACATGATTGTCCTTCTTGAAACATATGAGCATGAAGAATGTAAGGTTTCAAATTTTCAGGGATATATGAAGGTGTCAGTATGGAATGAGCTAACTGAAAGTGGAAAAGGCCATGGAGGAGTAACAATCTTAGTAAGAGATTCTTGGGAAAGAATTATACATGTGGAAAAATAAGACCCCAATAAATAGTACATATGGATAAAAATAAAGGATAAAGAGTTCACAATCTACCTTCCAGCATGCTACTTTGCTCCTTATGGCTCCAAATTTTATAAGAAGAGGAAATTAGACAAAGAGGACCCTTATGCAACCTTGAAAAAAGATATATCAACATATAAGCACAAAGGCAAGATCATCTTAATTGGTGACTTTAATGCTAGAACAACCAATAACCAATCCCTTTGCCTTAGTGATGAGGAGGGAATAGAGAATAACCCTTTGTGGTTAGAGGAAGAAGGGAGTCAAAAATGGGAAAGAATGCCTCAAGATGAGAAGGGAGCTATCAAACATTATGGGGCAAAATTGCTAGGAGTTTGCAGCTTGTATGAATTGATAATATGCAACGGTTTAAAGGCTTGACCGAGCTCAGGGAACATTACATGTCACACTTATAATAGTCAGAGTATAGTGAACTATGTTATAAGCTCAAAGAACCTTGTGACAAGTGTAATAGATATTGTGGTGAAGGAATGTCCCATAGAAATGAAATCAGATCACAACCCAACATATGTTAAGATCAGCATGCAAAAAGACAATCAACATAAAAAAGAGATGCAACAATTAGAAAAGAAGGAGGTCACTCAAGGACTTATCCTCTTGACACATGAAAATCAAGAAATCTTTCAAAAAATGCTCAAAAAATAGCTGCAAGAAGAGGGTGTTAATGGGTTGGTCAATTCAAACAAAGAAATGATCTTTAGCGTAAAGTTGACATCTATAATTATGAGGGCTCTGAACTCATGCAAAAGGTCTAGACCTAAAAAGGACAATAATAATAGCTTCCCCGCAAACCCATGGTATGATGAAGAATGTAAGGCAGCAAAGAAAATGGTCAAAATATGAGGTAACAACAAGGAATATACAGAACTAGTGAGAATGAAAAAAAGGAGTACATGCAAACAAGAAGAAAAGAATTGATTAATCTCGGGAGACAAAATCCAAGGAGATTTTGGAAAGAGTTGCATCAAAGAGTCACAGGCAAAGAAATAAATATCATAAATCTTCAATGGCTAGAATACACAAAGCAACTATATGAGAGAGATCGAGACAAAGGTAGCCCTCCAATGATCAGATCAAGAAATCAACTCTTTTCCTCGAACAATATTAGAGAAGGGATTAGAAATCTTGCAGTGGGTAAAGATCGAGACATAGATGGAATACATGTATAACATTTAAGGTGAAGATTAGAAATCCACACGCCTCACATCAAAAGAATATTCAATGGAGTCATCCAAAATGGAATTCCAACAAATTGGTCAACTAGTGTGGTCATCCCTTTTCTCAAAAGCAGTGACATCAATAACCCCTCAAATTACCACACTATAATGAACAATCCTCTCTTCGGTAAACTTTTTGGGAGCATGATAGAAAGATGAATCAGTAGTTGGGCTGAAAAGGAGGGAAAGAGAGTAAATAGGCAAGCAGGCTTTAGACCAAAGTATTCTACCATTGATCATTACATAACACTCAAACACTTTATTGAGAAGGTATGGATAAACAAGGAGGGGAAGTCTTTTGCTATTTTGTGGACTTCCAAAAATCTTTTAACACAGTACCTAGAGGCAAATTGTGGAGTAAAATGGAAGAGTTGGAAATTCTAGTACAATATAGAGTTGTTGTTCATAGATTGTATGACCAAGTTTGGGATAAGCTAGGAACAAAATAGGGACTATCATAATGTTTTAGAAGTGATATTGGGTTCAAGCAGGGCTGCCCATTATCTCCTACCATATTTGGGCTATACATTGACAAGTTAGGGGAATGGATAGACAAGTTTGGGGGTGGGGGTGTTCATCTGACCAACTATGTAATCAAGTTGCTTTTATATGTTGAGGACCTTGTTTTAATGGAAAAAACAACACAAGATTTGAAAGAACACTTGAAGGCTCTAGAACAATTTTGTCAAGAGGCGAGGATGTAGGTGAACACTAGCAAAACCAAGGTCATGATCTTTACCCTTAAAATAAAGAAGGTCCATAGAGAATTTGTCTTTGAGGGAAACACCTTACAAGTGGTCGATGAATATAAGTACCTTGGCCTAGATTTCTAGAATAAACTCAGTTGGGAAACATGTAGAACAAAAGGACCCAAGGAGGATGGAAAGCCTTATAATCACTCCAAAATAGATGTAGAATAGTTGAACTATGGGATTGGAAAACTAAGAAAACTCTTTTTGGGCTTCTTGTGGTTCCGGTGGTATTGTACGGATGTGAGGTATGGGGTGGCAACACTTTGGCAAGTAAATGGAGGCAAATAGAGAGATTAAAAAAGAATTTAATTATGACCAATCTCAAGATTAAATCATCTATCCCATATGAGATTCTCGTAGCGGAGGAAAGGGCTTTCCCTATTGAGAAATTGGCTATGTTCTGATTGCTAAGCTACTTAAGGAGGTTAGAAAATATGGAGATACATCGCTAGTCAAAAATGGCAGTAGGGGAGAAATTGGACAAAAGGAAGAGCACATGGATGAAAAAAAACATTAAATGGATGAATAAATGGAGTATTAACCTACAAGACTGCCCGCATAACATTGGAGAAATAAAAAAATACGTACAAGAAAAATTCAAAGAAAACATGTGGGTAGGTCAGTTGGGGAAGAAAAAAGAATACTATATCAAACACTTCAATCCTACACATGACCATACACAAAATAACTACATAGGAATGGACATAAAGTGGAGGACAAAAATGCTAATTTCTTAAATAAGGACCATCTCACATCAACTTAGATGTAAGACTGGGAGATGGACAATACCCAAAGAGAAATGGGAAGATAGAAGGTGTACATATTGTACGCAAGGGGTGGTGGAGATTGAATGGCATTAGATCATGGAGTACCTAGCCTATAATGACATCCAGAGTAAGTATGTTGATACACTAAATGTGAACACCTTAAGTAGTCTATTTGACGAAAAAAAGATACCAAAAGTTGTAGATTTCCTAATCAAGTTACACAATAGAAGATCCACGATGCAGAAGTAGAAGGAGAAAGAGGTTTAACTGTTTGGATTTGTTTAGGCTTTGCATGCCTTCTTTGCTAGCTATCTGGGGGTCCCATAAGCTTTTTGGCCTCGTGGATGTTATTAAAAACATTCAATTCAATTCAATTATATATTTAAAAAATGAGCCTAATAGCATTCTATATCTTCCAATATAAAATTTTTACAGTACTTATCAATTAGGAGCACTATTCCTGCTCCACTATGTTCTTCCCATGGATCTCTACATCCTTTTATTCCACCAAACTACCCACACCTTCACTCTGTATCTACGCTATTGAGGATGAGCTACCCTCCAAGAGGCGACATCACTTCGAGCTAAAAGACTTGATAGGTCTACCACGCTTTCTTTTGGGATGTGTATTCTCCTTTGCATGATTTTGGACTTTGACTCTTGGCTCTTGACTTTCACTTTACAACTTCTTCTCCAATCATTTGTACCTCTCAAGCCTCAAGAAAATCTTTTATTCCTTGCAACCCAATTTGGGTCGAAGCCTGTCTCACTTCTTTGTTTCCATTTGCACTCCATAGAAGAAAATGACAAAGGGGAGGGATAAACTCACCCACATGTACCCAGTCTCCCCCTAGGCAAACAAATCCTTCACTAGTACATTTGGGGCTCAATTCTAACAGTAGTTCGTTGGAATTTTGACTACAATTCATCACACTATCGACAAGCAATGTCATTGAAAACTTGTAGTCAAACATTCCAACGGTGCTCAAGAACATCATAATTCTGACGCCATCGAAGACTCTTCCGATGAAAACCATGACTGCGCTTAGCTGTTGGTAAAACTCTATATGTCATATGAATTCCTACAACATCCATGTAATGTTCCGATAATGAACATGACCGCCCATCTGGCGAGAATGTCGTCGGATATATAGCATCCTCATCGAATGTTTCGTGGGAGTCCGTTAGAATTCTGATGACGTCTAATAACAACCAAGGCATCCACACCGATGAGGATGTTGTATGTGCGACAATTCAAACATTAGTATAAATTGAATGGGAGTCAGAATTCTGACAGCACCCTCATTGCTTATTCAACGAGGATGTTGTCAGACATACAACATCCTCGTCGGATGCTTGGTAGATGGAAAGATTTGAACTGATTAACCAATACGATAATACTAAAGATTTATTATTCTGTATCAACCAACCAAACGAAAATAAATACAATTTGACAATCTAATCTTTCCACTCGAAGACCAACCTCAAAAACCATGTATGATTGAAGAATTGTGTCCCATGTTAAGTTTTTCAATCCCATCAATAGCCACGCATAGGTGACATACCATAAGCTGGCATGGGAGTCATTCCTATTCCACCCATACTTGGCTGAAAGCAACCTCCCATGCCCACTCCCATGCCAGGCATTGGAGGTGCTAGCAAAGCAAGGGGAAGAAGCTGAGCATACATATTTTGTAAACAAAATAGGCACATATTTATTAGAATTTTTAAAAACCGTCAGTAGAGTAGAACAAGTGCTCCTTGAGGCTCAATTAAGAAAAATGCATACCTGTTGAGCAACAAGATCTTTCTCTTATTTCTCCTTGGATTTCTCTTCTTGGACAACCTCTAACTTGTCCTTAACAATCTCATCAACTTTTGTTCTGAATTCTCGAATGAACTTTGAAAAAGAATTTTTTTGAATATTAGCTATTTAATTCTGCAGAAGATTTAAAATGTTTATTAAAGAGAAACTTAAAATATTCATAGAATCATTAGAGTGTATCAAGATCCTGAAGTAGGTATGGAAACACAAATTCAATCATATTATTCATCCAGGCAAGTTCCAAAGCCACATTTGGTCTGATCAAGTCATAGCATATGAACAAGCATGAAGCAAAGCATTCTTTCTTACCATGCAGTTCCAAATGCAAAAGTAAGACCCATTTCAATGCCCCAATCCAAAATAAAAATTCAAAATATACTTTAGCCTATGAGAGAGAACAACCAACTATATGGTTTACCAATTGTATACCTGTTCCACAAAATACACTAGCAATTCCTCTGCAAGTTCACGATCACCAGATTGAGAACTAGTTTCCATTGCATCCTTGTAAAGATTATCCTTTTTAGACAGTGCAACATATTAGCACATAATTTTTCAAATTAATTATGCTCGTAAAAATGCCATTTTTCTATAATTTCCTTTTATATATTGAGCACTTTTTCCATAAGAATAGTTATTGCTGGGTTTTGTGTGTAGGTGCAATCTTGTAGTGATAATCTCCATTCATTTGTGATTTCTCTCTAGAGGTTCAACCATTGGGTGGGCATATTGAGGGTGGCATTGAGACAAGATGAAGCACTCTGGGTTTCCTTTTGAGGTGAGGAGGCTTGACAAATAGTTTCTTGGGATTGATCAAAGTGCACAAGTAATTATCTGAAAGGGTAAAGCTCCCATGCAGAACAAAGTTTTTGTTCAGATTGTAATAAATACATTATCAATTTTTGTATCTTAAAGAAGGAGTTGAAAACGATTGAAATTTCACATTATCCGTGTAAGTTATACCGATGAGGGCACTTAAACTAACAAAGACCAATTTTGCATTGGGATACCATATATTGATGATAGAGTGTAGCAAGACGAAGTTGTACTCATCGGCAAAAGTTATACCAATCAAGGGGCAAAGTTGAGGAGAATTGATGCATCGGCAAAAACTATACCAATATGACCCATTGGCATAGTAAACACTAGCGACAGCAGTGGTGAATTTTCTTGTCGATAGCCGATGAGGCTATCAATAACTTATACCGATAAGAGTGGCAAAAAGAAGAGTCCATCAATATAACCAAATCAATCGATATGTGTCACTTTGATCCACCCCGATGCCCAAAGAAAATATCGGTGAAACATATACTGATGGAACATACTCTATCAGGAAGAATTTCATCGGTGAAACATATACCGATGGAACATACTCTATCAAGAAGAATTTTCTTATCGGTATGTTTAATTTAGGGTTACTCTGATACCTGATGAAGGAGCAGACTGATTGAGTGGAGAAAAGAAACTATCGAGAAGACTCATGGCGATGAAGTTGGTTGCATCGAGAAGAGCTAAGTCAATGGTGAATCCCATCGGGGAAACAATGCTTATCGCAATAATGCTAAATGAGCTAACCTGACGCTCGATGTGAATATCGGTTTGAGATATATCGATGAGGAGGAAAACAAGTCATCGACTTAGGGCATCCTGATAAGAGAAAGTAAGATGTCAAAGCAAATAAAGGGTTGTTCAAAGAGCGCCAAAAGGGAAATATTCATCGAGGAGACATATGTTGACAAGTCGTTGTCATATAAGAATTCAAAACCAAAATTTTTAAAGATATTCTCTTTAATACTTGTAGTAGATGCATCTATGGTTCGCACGAGGCAAATTTTATGAGAAGTTCATTATTGCAAAAAAATACGATGAAACTAGAAATTGCCTTGTCTAAATACTACGTTGGTGAAAGAAGAATACACAAATAGAACACATTGCGCCTTTGAAAAATAGAGCAGAGGATTGTAATTACAGAAATGAAAGCTTTGAGTTTAACAAGAAAGAAGAGGGCGACCAAGAGCCCTGAGTCTAAGGCGAAGAAAGAAAAAAGTGAAGAGGTGCCTCCAGTCAGGAGGTTAAACCAAGACATGATAGACCAAATGCAAGCACCCGGCCCAAAATCCAGAAGGTCGAAGTAGCACCTGTCGGGGAGAGACCAATTAGAAGACAAGTACAGAGAGTTCAAAGATGTCTAGACCAAGGTAAGGGGACATGAATTGTTTATGCTCCACTATTTGAGGAGGAGAAAGGAGATGTCTCTCTGCAATCCTTGGATGATAAATCTAAGTAAGCTAACAGTCCCCAATGTTTTTGTAAACATAAGATTGCTAGAGGTTTTGGTGAGGAATTATAATTTGGTGAAGAGGTGCATTTAGCTCCCAAATTGGGAAGCATTTATTAGATTTTATGCGGGTACCATAAATGAGGTTTTCAATTTAGACCCCAGTCTTGATAAGCCCTTGTCCTTTGGGGAGTTGGAGGAAGAATACCTCAGAATGGACACTACATATACCAGCTAGCAAATTTCCATTCACAAGAGGTGGGCAGGAAAATTAACAGAGGAAGATGGGCCATCATTCAGCATTGATTTGTTCAGACACTACTTGCAATACACATATATGTTGTGTGAGCAATTAGGAGAGGTGGAGGTGCCTAATCTAGCAAGCACTGGGTTGTTGGTGTTAGCCTCTAGACTACTACAACACATACTTGGTCTTACAATTTGGACATTGCAAGTACACCTCATATTCATTTACATTCCATCCAACTCTTGGTCTTCCATACTCTTTCCATTTTTATCTAGTCTCGCACATATTGGTCAAGCCCTAGTTCATGGTTGAAACGCGTTCCCAAAAATCTAGGAGAGAAGATAAAGAGGCTCAAGAGTCTGTAAACATGAGTGGCTATGAGTAAGGCAATGATATCTTTTTCAATTTTGATCATACCACATTACCTGACATGGACATCTATGGAAACATTCAGAATGTTGAGAACATGGATAATACAAATAACAATGATGCACACAATGACAATGTGGACAACATTTCAATACATTCAGCAGAAGTGGAAAACTCTATCATGGATCCCTATTTTAATAGATTGATTGAAGAGATCATGAGAAGAGATAGACAATATTTCCTACAAGTGATGGTACAAAGTGGAGCTAAAATACCTCATGATTTTGACATGTCTCAAATAATACAAAATTGACCTATGCAAGAAAGTCAACTCAACATGGATCAAAGCAGACCTACTAGTGGAGGTACTAGAGGACCACGTTTCGTGTCTGAGTCACCATCATCCTTGTTTCAAAAGCCTGAGGTCCCAAATACACATGGTCAAGCTTATGATACTCATGAAAGAGCATCTCATGAACAACTCCATCTACACAGACCCTTATGGAAGTGTATATGGTGAAAATGGATAACAATAATAACAATATTGAAAGGCTAAATGAATTCAACCACAAAACCCTAGCCTAACAATCAACAAAGATCCACCATAACATATGAAGATTACCTAAGACAATGCAAATCACATGAAATCACAAAGATTATACCATCACATGTCCAATAGGGTTTTGATCTCTATTCTTCCTATCTCCATTGATCTTGCTTGATATATTTGCTCTCAGATTTTATGTGCACAAGAGCTCAACAAAGAATGGAATGTGGTTGCAAGTAGGATCGTAGTGTAGTCAATTGCATAAATTGATTCATTAGGGTTTGATAATGAAGGAAGCATCTCCTTATATAGAAGACACTATGTGAAATGGAGGGATAAGATTGAGAGGTGTAAAAGGAGGTCGGCTATGATTAGAGGGTAGGTAAAAGAAATAATAAAATAATGAAAGGGGTAGGTAGTGTATGAATTAAGAGATGAATGACATGTGTCATGGGTAGAAAAGGTTAATGAATTAATTAAATAAATAAAAATTTATTTAATTAATAGAAGAAATAAGATAATTAAATAAATAAGATATTTATTTAATTTAGGAAAAGGATAATTTAAATAAATAAATGTATTTATTTAAATGAGAAATAAGGCTAGAAGAGGATAAATGAATTAATTAAATAAATAAGGATTTGTTTAATTAATAGAAGAATTAGGCTAAAGTAATTAAATAAATAAAATATTTATTTAATTAGACATGACAATTTTAGGTGTCTACATTTTGCCCCTCTTTGAGACAATGCGACTTGTCGCGTTGTTTCAAAGAAGATAAGATGAACTGATACAGAGTTGCCCCAAGATGGGAATGATATGCCCCCTCGAGAGATTGGATGAAAATGTCTGAAAAGATTGCAGACAATCTCTCGATAAGAAAGAAAGGCTAGAATGGACTGACTGGATAAAGTGACAGAGTCACGGGATAATGAAGACTGACTCGGGAAACGAAGGCGAGGGCTAGGGTAGGCTATAAGATAGACCACGGGGGAAAAGACATCCTCATTGTCATCTACACATGCACAAGAGCATATTGCAAAGCAAAAATAGAGCAGGAGCAGTCAGCAGCGATGGCTTTCACTCACAGATTCGACCGCGTTCGTCGATTCCAGAGGCCAGCAGAGGCAGGAGAGCCGGTAAGTACCGCCAAACCTCCTCGTACTTTGACGCATTTAATTTTGTCATTAATGCATGTCGAATAGGGTAATAAATGTGCTTAGACTAGGGTCCAAAAAGTGTCAAAAATCGTTTAGGCGTGTTTGCGTTGGTGCCAGGCGCGTCTGTGTCTGCTAGGCGCGTCTGTGTTTGTGCCAGGCGCGTCTATGTCTGAACTCGCGTCTGTGTCAAATGCGGCCGTGTTTGTGTTGTTCAGGCGCGTTTGTGCCAAGAAGGCACGTCTGTGTCTCCCAGGCTCGTCTGTGCAGAGCATAAGCACGTCTGTGTCAAGAAGCCGCGTCTATGTTTTTCAGGCGCATCTATGCAGTCTTTGAGCGCGTTTATGTCATGTAAGCACGTTTGCGTTTGAAAAGTATGAATTTGCATCTTCTGGGTCAAATCGACAGTTCTATGATGAACATACGTTGTCGATTGGATAAGCTGTTAAGAGGATACCCTCAAGCAGGTCCTCTAGGGAAGACTAAGATAGATCAAGGCACTTTGTGATGAACAATGAGTACCAAGATAGAGTACTTTGTGATGAACGGGGAGTACTGAAATATGAGCAACACTTTGTGATGAACAGGGAGTGTCACACACGTAGTACTTTGTGATGAATAGGGAGTACCACTAGGATAAATAGCAACACTTTTGTGATGAACAGTGAGTGTCACTAGGGTAGATAGGCATACGCATTTAGAAAAAAGTAGCATTTTGTGATAAATAGTGAATGCCACTATAACTGACATGATTGAGTTGTTTGACTGCAGGAGTACTTGCCGATGCTAGAGTCACGGGAGAGATTCTCGTCGACGCAGAGGTTGCGACTTGAGTTGTCGCTTGAGGACAGAGCTGCCATCAAGGAGATGGGTTTGAGACATGTACTGTATGTGCCTGAGTTTCGGGCGAACATGGGTTTGCTGACTGCGTTAGCTGAGAGATGGCACTCTGAGACGTGCACATTCCATTTGCCTATGGGTGAGATGACAGTCACCCTGGAGGATGTATACAGGATTCTGCAGGTGTCGATCGATGGGGAGCTGATCCCATACGATCGAGATGGAGACAGCGAGGCATTGAGACGGGTATTTCAGGACCCTGGATTGGAGATGAGGGCAGGACACGTGGCATGGGACACCATGACAGCCACAGGGTTAGCATTGTCGGCAGTGATCGGAGGAGCTATCAGTGGGTTCCTATGTCCGGATAGGGCGACACAGGGGTTCGCTGTGGGCTGGGGGGGAGCACTGGAGACACTGGTGACACAGCACACCAGATATGCCTAGGGACCATGTGTGCTGGCACACTTGTATTATGAGCTTCATCAATTTGTTTATCATGGATCAGTGGGATTGGGTTGTGGAGTGACACTGCTACAGGTATGGGTCTACGAGCATCTGCTGGTTACTCGACCGATACACTTCAGGGGCAGAGGTCATGGACGCAGCTTTGTGCATTTGTATGACATGATCACATCACAGCCGCAGATTGGCAGGCTAGAGTACTGGCGGCGAGTGATTGATGACATTGATGTGGTCATATGGAGACCATATCTGGGCTGCGAGCAGTGGGAGGATGATGCAGTCGAGCTACCGTACACCTTCCGGAGCAGGTACCTGATTGGGCGGACGCCCTATGTGCTAGAGAGACAGCTGGTAGACAGGGTTGGCTGATAGTTTGGCCAGATTCAGAGGATGCCCCGGGGATCAGGCATGTATGCCCGCACAGTCAAAAATCAGGCACAGTTTGGGCCACTACTGTCATATGATCAGGTAGTGACTCAGCTGGTGGAGATGATGCCTCTACCTTGGGACATGTGGCCTGAGATCGAGGACGTCGGGATGGATGCTGAGTATACAGCATATTGGGCAGAGCATCCATTCCCCCGATTGACAGATCCAGGAGAGGCACTGGAGGGAGATGGTGGTGGTGACAAGGATGATGGTGGAGGCGAGGGGGGCAGAGGTCGACGGAGGAGGAGAGGAGTAGTTGGAGAGAGGCGAGTTGCACCTCGGAGGGAGGGTGGAGAGGAGAGGCAGGTTCGGGTGGTGAGGGGTCGCGGTGGATTGCCTTTACAGGTGTCAGCAGCACAGGGTCCCAGGCAGGTGCAGATATAGGGACAGGGACAGAGACAGGTACTAATATAGGCACAGGGGCAGGCACCCGCAGAGGAGGAGCCACAGGCAGGGGCAGAGGCAGAGGGGGTTGACCCAGTGGAGGCTGAGCTGCTGGATCTAAGGGAGATCTGCCAGGGCCAGGCAGATGAGATCCAGGATCTGGAGAGGGAGAGGGATCGGCTCAGGACTAGGCTCAAGGATATTGAGCGAGAGCGGGATCAGGCTATCCAGCGCTACACAGAGGCTGAGACAACACTGAGGGCTAGGAGGCAGGCAGCAGAGGACACAGGGGCCGGATATGCTTATGTCCTATGGGCAGGAGAGGAGATAGCCTACTGGAGGGACCTCTACTATGGTGTAGTGCCAGCAGATCAGTGGGCGAGGAGCTTCCATAGACCGTCGCGTACAGCGACAGCTACGGGAGGGAGCCGGAGGAGACAGGCATCGAATGGTGGGGTCATGGGTCCTCCGCCACCACCAGATAGAGGAGACAGGCAGGATGATCCTGGGGCGGGTCCTTCAGGGGCTCAGATTCCACCGAGGCCAGGCGGCTCCGAGGGAGGGAGTTCATCATAGCCTTAGAGGGCTCCCTTTGTATCAGTTTTGTACCATTTTTGTATGATGATGTAGACACCTGTGGGTACTTTTTGTAGCCATATGATTTTGACATCATTGTATCATGACATTTATATATATATATATGAGATGATTCATCTTTGCGGCAGCTATATGCATGCGTACCTATGTGATGAGATGTTCTTATGTGATGCTTATGATATGGATGCAAATATGTATATGATGCAATGCAATATATTTTTGTTCTTTTATATTTTATATGTGTATGCATGATGCAAATGTGAATGTAAGTAATGCAGATGAATATGATAATGCAAATGTAAATTGTGCTAATATGTGTTGTGTGCAGGATGTGATGCAGTTGTGACATCTATATATATGTATGAAATGCTTATATGTGGTAATGCAGGTGAAATTACATGAAATGCAAATGTTTTTGGTGTGTCATTATACTCAGTCATGTGATAGCAGGCTACGCAGACTCGAGAAGGATGATGGAAGTCAATCAAGAAAGGGGGATGGAAGACAGAAGATATGAAAGTGAAAGAGCTTCTTGTGCGTTATCATCATTGAGCTTTATTATGGCAAAATAGGTTATGACAATCGAGGCATATGTTCGACCCAGAAAGTCATTGTACCTGTTTGCATGGAGATAAGACAGTCACAAACAAGGAATGCCCTAGTTCACACTAGACTCACAGTGTCCTCATATCCTTGGACAAGTCATAGCATTACTAAGAGATAATCCACAGACAACAAATACAAATAGGTGACGATACCCCATCCTCGCCTTTCTAGTCAAAGACATCCTGGAGATAGAATCTCTAGTCAAAGACATCCCGGAAAAGCTAAAAGACATGTCACCAAAAAAGATGAAATCAAAAGAAAACCAAGACTCGACACCAACATCCACTGTAGTCCTCAAGTTTAGTGTCTCTTGTCACTTGTATGAGTCTTATTTGATTGTGGTCACAATGTTTACTTTCATAGAAAGGATAGATAGCACTGAACCATAATGTTGTCTGAGTCTGTTGAAAGATTTGATTTGTTGAAGCCCATTGTTGCTGCTGTGTCTCATCTGAAACTGACTGAATCCATGAAACTGATACTTTATTGCAGAGAAGATGAAACTTTATTGCGGATCTGTGATGCAAATGTTACTTTATTGTGGATTGTGCGCGGATAGACCGAAGGAAGCTGGAAGAAATTGTACTCCTCGAAACATGTGATGTTCTTAGTTCCACACCCATCACTAGACGTAGGATTTGCCTTAGCCACAGATAGGATCTGATTTATTATGGATGGAAAGGGATGAAAAGGAATGTTTATTATGAATGGCTAACCAATCTTGGGTAGATCAATAACAAGCAATGATGGGAATGGGTAAGTTTATTATGAACGAATAGGTTGTGAGTGTGTGCAAAGTGAAAGGATGAAAGTGAATCCTGAAGGAGGGAGGAGCAATGTCTCTACGCATGGCGCTGGTGACCCAGTTTTCACCATGGTACTTGCCCAGGGCGCCACCGAAGTGGTTTTCACCATTGGACAAAATTATTTCTCTTTACTTTTTGATTTTTTCAATGTTTTTTGTGTCACAAGGCGCCTGTTTGCCAGGTTTTCACCAAGTAACGATTTTTTTTGTTTTATAATTTTTTTGTATTTTTGAGATTTTTTGATTTTTTTGGTATTTTTGAAATTAGGATACTCTGAAGAGCTATGCGTAGAACCTGCGAAGGTGCATGCTGTTGATAGGATCCTCCAAAGGTTCACCTTTTGTAGTTGAGAGCTGATACGCACCAGATCCATATGCTATTGTAATGATGTAGGGACCAAGCCGGTTTGGTTCGAACTTGCCCTTCTTCTCTCTGTCTTGTTGATTTTTAGGATTTTCTCTGAGAACTAAGTCACCTACCTCAAATGTGCGAGGCTTGACCTTGTGATTGTAGCTACGACTCATTCGTTGTTGGTAAGCCTTGAGATGATTAAAAGCAGTTTGTCTTCATTCATCCAGTAGTTCTAGCTCTTGTAAGCGAGAGACCCTATAGTCTTCATCACCGATGATGTTTTGCAGAGAAACCCGTAAAGAGGGTAGCTCAACCTCAATAGGCAAGATAGCTTCGGCGCCATAGACAAGTGAATAGGGTGTAGCTCCTGTAGGTGTGCGAACACTTGTGCGGTAGGCCCAAAGTGCAGGATTGAGTTGGATATGCCAATTACGGTCAGCATCGTCGACTGTCTTCTTTAGAATTTTAAGGATTGTTTTATTAGACGCCTCAGCTTGGCCATTGCCTTGGGGGTAATATGGTGTGGAGAAACGATGGGAAATATGGAAGCGGTCATAGAGTTCATGAACATCCTGATTTTTGAAGGGACGCCCGTTATCAGTGATAATGGAAATAGGAATACCGTATCGGCAAATGATATAGTTAAGGATGAATGTAGCAATCTGTTTTCCCATAATTTGTGTGAGAGGCACGGCTTCAATCCATTTTGTAAAATACTCTGTGGCAGTGATAATGAATTTATGACCATTGGAAGGAGGGTGAATCTTGCCTATGAGATCAAGTCCCCACTGACAAAAGGGCCAAGGAGACGCAAGCGGTTGAAGTTCTTGTGCTAGCGCATGTATGAGGTCTCCATGAATTTGACATTGCTTACATTTCTTGACGAACTGGTATGAGTCTTTTTCCATATTGGGCCAGTAATATCCAGTCCTGATGAGTTTCTTGGCCAAGGTAGGACCACTAGCATGCGGACCACATATCCCTTCATGCACCTCTCGTAATGCAATCTGAGCTTGGTCGCTTTCTAAACATCTAAGAAGAGTGCCATCTAGACCTCGCCGGTATAGTATATCAGCTAAAATGACATATCAAGAGGATTGGCGAATGAAAATGCGACGTTGGTTATTTAATAGATCAAGAGGTAAAGTATTGTCACGAAGGTATGCGAAAATGGAACTGTATAACTGGGACTCAGGACCGACAACACATATTGTCTCAGTAGGCATGATCTCATATGAAGGGACCAAAAGGTTGTCCACCAAGAACTCATAGCGGGTCTCGTTTGGAGGTAAATCAATCAGTGAAGCAATAGTAGCCATGGCATCTGCGGCGCGATTCCGCTCTCTTGGTATCTGTTCAAAGTCTATCTTTGTGAAGTGTTGTTTTAGGTCATCCACCATTTGTTTATAAGGCATTAAATTTTCATCTTTTGTTTGGTAATCATCAGTTGCTTGACGGATGACAAGTTGGGAGTCCCCAAAAACGCGAAGTTCCTGGATCTTCCATTGAACTGCAATTCGTAATCCTGTTGTTAATGCCTCATATTCCGCTATATTGTTAGTGCAAGGAAATGATAAGCGGTATGATTTTGGTATAGAATCTCCTTGAGGAGTTATAAAGAGGATGCCAGCTCCTGCCCCATGCTGTGTATAAGAGTCGTCGAAGTACAGTTGCCATGGTTTTGCATGTGACATTGTCAAAATGGATTCATCTGGAAATTCTGAACTTAGAGGAACATCATCTACCATGGGAGCATCTGCTAATTGATCTGTGATGGCTTGTCCTTTTATTGCTTTTCTGTCCACATACTCGATGTCGAATTCACTTAGGATCATCACCCATTTGGCCAGTCGCCTAGTAAGTGTTGCTTTATTGAGAAGGTATTTCAATGGGTCTATCCTTGCAACTAACTTAGTCTTATGAGTGAGCATGTAATGTCGTAATTTCTGTGAAGCAAAGACCATGGCGAGACATGCACACTCAATTGGTGTGTAGTTTAGCTTGTATCCCACCAATGTGTGACTGATATAGTATACTTCTTTTTCCTTGCCTTTAGTGCTTTGTTGTACTAAGAGTGCCCCCAGTGCTGTTGAAGTAGCTGAAATGTATAGTAACAGAGGTTTATCTGGAATTGGTGGCATTAGAACTGGCGGATTTAGAAGATAATCTTTGAGCGTCTGGAAAGCCTGTTGACAGTTATCATCCCATTTGAATTTGATGTTTTTATGTAGCAGGTGCTGAAACGGATTACACTTATCTGCCAGTTGTGCTATAAATCTTCGGATGGACTGGAGTCTGCCTTGTAAGGATCGAAGTTGACTGATATTTCTTGGTGGTTGCATTTCCAAGATAGCCTTCACTTTTGCTGGATCAGCTTCAATTCCCCTTTTGGATACAATGAATCCTAGGAGCTTCCCGGAGGTTACTCCAAAGACACATTTCTTGGGGTTTAATCTTACTTTGTATTTTTCCAACCAATCAAAGATGACTGAAAGTATGTCCAAATGTGTATTTCTGTCTATTGATTCGCCCAAGAGGTCATCAACATAATCTTCCAAGGTTACGTGCATGAAATCATGAAAGATAGTAGTCATGGCTCTTTGATATGTAGCACTTGCATTCTTTAGCCCGAAAGGCATGACATTCCAGCAGAAAGTTCCCCACGGACAAGTAAATGATGTTTTGTGTTGATCCTCGGGCACGATCCTTATTTGATTATAACCAGAGAATCCATCCATCAATGATAGCATTTCATAACCTGTTGTGAGATCAACAATCAAGTCAATGTTTGGTAATGGGAAGTCATCCTTTGGAAAAGCTTTGTTGATGTCTCTGAAATCTGTGCAAATTCTGATGCTGCGATCTGGTTTACTGACAGGTGCCAAGTTGGAGATCCATTCAGGATAATCAATTGGGCGTATGAATCCGACATCGAGTAATTTCTCAAGTTTTGCTTTGACTAGTAGTACCACTTGTGGATGCATTTTTCTTAATTTTTGTTTTACCGGTTTTGCCCCTGGTTTGACTGTCAGATGATGCATTACCAAATCCGGATCCAATCCAGGCATATCAGCGTATGACCAGGCAAAATTAATTTGTCATTCTTTGAAGAAACTTATGAATTTTGACCTTTCGGACTTTGTCAATGATTGAGCTAGGAATATGTTGTGTGGAACCTCTTCTGTACCAATGTTTGTTTTGATAGTCTCCTCGACCAACATGGATGACTTTTCTTCATATGATGCTGGGAGAATGTTGAGCCTTCCATCTTCGGGTGCCTCGGAGAGGTTTTAGCCCTCAGATACGTCCTTTCTTTTTACTTTTTTGGGGTCAGACAGTGCCACAGTGTGGTTTTCGCCATAAGACCCTTGATTTGTTCTTATTTTCACATTTTTGTGACTGCAAGGTCCGACACCCTCACTAAAATATGCCACGCTATTGAGTTCTATAGTGTATCCCGCTTTATGGTCTCCAGGGGGAAGATCATCTCGTATGCCCAGATAGTCAATAAAAGCTTCATCATTTTGGAATGTATCAAATTGTGCAGGTCCTTCATGATCCCAGTCAATGAGTTGGTGGTGAACAAGGGGAAGGTCGTTAATGTCTTCAAAGTTAGGGGAGCTAAGAGTGAAGATGTGATTATATTCAGGGATGTCAAGGTAATTATCGAGGTCATCGATGGCACTCTCCTCATCAGTCTCTATCATGAGTGAATCCAAATTATCATCACTAGTAGTACATTCTGGGACAGGTGTTCTCATCCTCTGTGATTTCAACCTAGAACCTTGAGACAAGGACTGTGTAGAATCCTCCTAAGTTGTGTCTTGACCAACTCTGAACTTGTTATAAAATTCCTCTTCTTCTGTGGGTTCATCTAGCTCTCTGAATATCTTGGTGAGCTCATAGTCACTGGAAGACTTGTTTGAACCCCATTCCCATTCGTTAGAATCTGTGGAGTAGCGATCCTCTTGTTGCATTTTGGCCGCTTTGATTTTTAAGGCTTCTTCTGTCCTTTTGGTGTGGATCTTGGAAGTTAAGAAACCAAGTCCTTTCGAGCGTTCCTTTTTGAAGGTCAATTCAGCTTGTAAAGGTTCTATGATGCCTTCCTTGCGTAACCCCAGAGGGCTTTTTCCATCATACCCAAATTTTTGTAGCATTTTGAAGCCTTTGCCATATTTCTCACAAGGTAGGTTGATATGATCTTGTGTTTCCTCTTCATTGTCCCTGAAAAGCATTTTATATAAATCTTCTTCTTCTAGTTCACCCCATCTTTGAAAGGTAGTAGGGTCCCATTTGAGCATCATGATGGATATTTGCTTGTTAGGATGCGGTCTTCCATATTCTTTTGGGGAACTCATGACTTATCGCAAGTACATGGTCTAATTGAAAGTATATTCCCCCATGCCTTTGTCCTGAAATTTGCCTTTAAGCTCACCTTGTTTTGATGTCGAAGGTTTTAATGACTCAGGATCAATATATGTCGATGAAGGAACAGCCTCACGATTACTGGGAATGATGGTCTCGGTCTTTGATTTCAGGTTATTGTAGTATATGAATGGATTAGGATCACCGTTAACTGTTACTTCGACTCCATTGTGAGGAAACTTAATGCATTGGTGATATGTGGATGGGACTGCCCTCATTTCATGAATCCAATGACATCCTAACAATATGTTATAAGTGAGATTTAAATCCAGGACTTGACAAACCACATCCTTTGTAACTGGCCCAACTCTAAGAGGTAAGATGACTGTGCCCTTGGATGAACGCTCTTCGTCATCATAAGCCTTAATGGTGATTTGATTTGTAGAATTCACAGCTTTATCAGAATATCCCAATTGTGTAATAGTGCTTAATGTGCAAATGTTTAGACCTGCCCCTCCATCTATCAGGACTCTTTTTATTCGATGTTTGTGTATGAAGGCTTCAATGTGTAATGGTGCATTATGTGGCTGACTTACAGATGCGTCATCAGCTTCTGTGAATGTAAGGGAGTGTGGAATGGAAAGGTATCCCACCATGGCTTGAAACTGGTCCACGTTCAGATCAGTAGGAACAATAGTATCTCTCAAGATTTTGTCAAGAATGGCTTTATGTGCGGGAGATATGCGTAATAGCTCAAGGATTGAAATGAGCGCAGGTGTCTTCCCTAATTGTTCTACAAGGTCA
This sequence comes from Cryptomeria japonica, assembly GCF_030272615.1. Classification (NCBI taxonomy): domain Eukaryota; kingdom Viridiplantae; phylum Streptophyta; class Pinopsida; order Cupressales; family Cupressaceae; genus Cryptomeria; species Cryptomeria japonica. The sequence goes on along the minus strand of NC_081414.1, from coordinate 293,150,440 downwards.
TACTCAGGCTTAGTTGATGAAGAAGCGATGTTCTTGGATGGAGCACCTTGCAAAGTGATTTTACCTCTGCGGGTTGTAACATGACATTCAGAGGTAGGTTCAGAAGAAGATCCAACACCTTTTAGGACGATCTTGGGTCTCTGAGAAGGATTCTCAGAGTTTTTGTCCTTGATGATAATAGTAGAGATGTAATTGTCCATCGAGATGTGATTGATAGTTGAATCATAGTTATAGGATGCTCTAGTATAGTTGGTCTGGTCATTTGTGGCTTTAGCTTTTCCCTTGTCATGTTTTGGGAATGGTTCCTTAAACATCTCATGTTCTTGATTAGACGAATGTCCCTCAATCTCAATGTCACCTCTATCAATGAGATCTTGTATGATGTTCTTCAGTCAATGACAATTTCTTGTCTTATGACCTTTGCTCTTATGAAATTCACAATATTCATCATCATTCCACCAATTTGGTTTAACCTTTGGTTCATATGGAGGAAAATCTGGAATTGTGACTACCTTGTTTGCCACAAGCTTCTTGAAAACTGACTCAAGTGGTTCTCCCAATGGGGTGTACTTCCTTCGTGATCTGGAAGTTGTTTGAGTATTTACTTGATTGTTTGTAGAACTTGAACCCGAAAAGATGAATTTGGGTCGCACTGTGTTGGCATCAACAACACCATCATTGACTGTGTTCTTGTTTTTATTCCAAAATCTTGGCTTGTCTTTTCCTTTAAAGTCATCTTTGTTTTCCTTGAATATCTTAATGACTCCTTGTTCAATTAGGACCTTTTCCGTCGCTAAGCCTTTTTCAATGACATCCTTGAAGGTGGACAAACAAGCTTTCCTTAGATCATAGCCAATGTCTTTATTAACATTTTGTGTGAACATCTCTACCATTTGTTTTTGTGGAATTTCACAAGAGCATCTGCTTGCTAGATTTCTCCATCTTTGTAAAAATGATGCAAAAGATTCTCCCTCTTTTTGCTTAGTATTGTACAAAGTAGTGACTGATATGTCTGTCTCTATGTTGTAGGAGAAATGTTGAATAAATGCTTCTGCTAAGTCACCCCATGACTTAATTCCAGGTGGAAGTTGGGAGAACCATTCCATAGCTTGATCACCTAAGCTTTGTGGGAATAATCTCATCAAATATGTCTCTTCTGCTGCTACCTCAATGCAAGCTGTGAAAAACTATCTTATGTGTGCCTTAGGATCCCCTTTTCCTCTATACTTATCAAATTTAGGCGTCACAAAGTGTGTAGGAAAAGGAGGCATTGGAATGCTCTTGTCAAATGGATAGGGACATATGTCTCTCATTGTGTATGTTGGCTTTGGTGTATTTATGTCCTCCATTTTCTTTTGTAAGTCCCTGATTTGTTGTTCCAAATTTCTCTTAGGTGGAGATCGACTTCTTAGACCATACCCCATGCTTGAGGCACCAATTGGAGGAGGAGCATGTTGCATATATGGATGATATTGATCATACACATGTTCATATGGAGGAGGTCTATAGTAATGTTGTGTATATGGACCACTTGGTATAGATTCATGTTGAGGAACACCATATCTATTTTGTGCATGTATACCATACTCTACAGGCATGTCATGTTCCAATGTGTTGCCCCCAAATTTGACATGAGGTTTCCTTGTGTCCAAATTTTGAGCATGCCTTTGAACATCCAATTGTTTTGGTGGTTGATCCTTAGCATTAGTATGTGATTGAGCATATTTGTCTGCATAAGACTTCCATAATGGTCTACGAAGGTAAGTATCATATGTTTGACCATGTGTATGTGGGACCTCTGGTTTTTGAAGCAAAGCAGATGGTGATTCAGGTACCATATGTGGTCCTCTATTTCCTCCACTATTAGGTCTCCTTTGATCCATGTTGGAGTGAGGTTGTTGCAAAGGTTGATTTTCCATTATTTGAGACATGTCAAAATCATGAGGTATCTTGGCTCCACTTTGTGCCATCATTTGTAAGAAGTATTGTCTATCCCTTCTCATTATTTCCTCAACCAATCGATTGAAATGGGGATTCATAATGGATTCTTCCACATCTGCTGAATGTACTGAAAAGTTGTCCACATTGTCATTTTGTGTAGCATTGTTGTTTATAGTGTCCATGTTCTCAACATTTGGAATGTTTCTATAGACATCCATGTTAGGTAATGTAGTATGATCAGAATTGAAAAAGATATCATTGTCATACTCATAAGAACTCATGTTTGCGGACTCTTGAGCCTCTTTAGTTTCTCTCCTAGATTTTTGAAGACAGGTTTCAACCATGAACTAGGTATTGACCAAGATGTGAGAAACTAGATGAAAAATGGAAAGAGTATGGAAGACCAAGGGTTGAATGGAATGTAAATGAATCTAAGGTGTACTTGCAATGTCCAAAGTGTAAGACCAAGTATGTATGTAGTAGAGTAGGTGTGACTTCCAAAGAGAGGATAGTTTCTCTTGATGAGGTAAGTTGACCTTGACTCTAAATAAAACCAAATGAGACCCAAAGGTAAGAAACCTTGATGAGGGACCACTTAGCAAAGTGTTGTTGTATGTAGTGTGTTGATAAAGTATGATGAGGACAAGCAAGTGACCTTTTGACTCAAGTTTAGACAAATGTGAATGTAATGAGAGATGTAAAGCAATGATTGACTTTGTGAGACCCAAGGACAGGTTGAATGCTAAATGAAACCCTGGAGAAACGACCTAGGAAGCTCAAGAAATCCGAAACTGACTGTGTTTGTTTGCTGGACTGTAACAGTTTTTCAATTCTGGACACAGACGCGCCTGTATACTTCACAGACGCGGTTTCCCGACACAGACACGCTTCTGAGATTTTTTTGCTTGCCAAATGCAATGTTGACTGTTGGAACACAGGCGCGATTCTATCCTTCATAGATGCAGCTAGACAACACAGACGCTATTATACCCGACACAGACGCATTTCTGCAAATTTTGTGCAATTTCTCCAATCTGTGAAGTTGTTTTGTTGTGACGAAATCTGACTGTTTGACTGATTTTCATGACAAGAGGACACAGTGTTGATAAGGACTCAATATTTGCAAGTGTCTAGACTCAAAATGACTCCAAGAAAAGTGTGTTGTTTGATGTAAAAATGTTTTGCATACACTTGAAGACACCAAAGACACAATGTTTTGCTGTTTGGTCTTGAATGTTTTGAATGTTTTAACATAAGTCAAGCACAATTCTTATGGCTGGCCAAGACAATAGTTGTTGATCCCACACGGGGTTTTACCCCCGAGGCTACGCTATTCAGAGCGGATACTTAGATGCTTGACCTCACTGGCTCCACCCTCGGCACTCACTTCCTGGGTCAGCCAAGCATTAGTCCCCATGAAAACTCCCCATGGTGAACTTTGTATCTCTACTAAGAACCGTATGTGTGTGGGCCACTACCAGAGGTCCGACCTCCTGCCCCAACAACTAGAAGGATTTGGGCCTCTAAAACAAAATGGTGCTAGTAAGGGCATCCGCTCGTGTGGCCATACATGTGGCACTTTTAGCTCTGTAAATACAGAAGGCTCCCAGCCGGTAGGGGTTACGCCCTACAAATGATCAAATAAATTTGATCAAACGGGTTTATGGGGAGACATAGTGTCGGTATGAACTAATCAACACACGTTATTCATAGTTTTCACCATGAATACATTTATTTATAGTGGTTTGGAAGAAGATGGCTTTCCTTTTGCTACCACTTGGGTTGTTCTCTTCTCACCAGTAGTCCTAATGACCACACGGGAAGACAGACCCTCTAAAGATTAAACAAAAAGAGCCTATTGCTCAAGACACAAAAGACAATGATTCAATTTTAGTGCACCAATTGAAGTGTTTGCTAGTCTATGAAAACAAGGCACACAATAAAAATCCAAAAACCCTTGCCAAGGTCCTGCAACAAAGAGTTGTTAGTAGTTTGGATTTGTTTGAAATAATCACCCCTTCCTGCAAGCACACAAGTTAGGTAAATTTTAAACCCAAAAGATTTTGTGAAAATAGGGGCCTTCAACCAAATGATTTAGCCTTCAAGACAAGCTGCACCAATTTTATTAGCTAGATCTGAAAATGTTAGCTCAAAATTAAACCAGATCTGAAACCCTAAATGCAAAATCTGAAAAACTGAATCAATGAAAAATGCGAAATTCAAAACTGGTAAACACAGACGCGGTTACCCTCTACACAGACGCACCTCTGTGACACAGACGCGGTTCTGTGAAGCACAGACACGCCCAAATAACATAGACGGGTTTCCAGGACACAGACGCGTCTAAAAACAACTCAAACGTGACTTTAAAACCCAGACGCGCTTTCCTGGAACCTGCAAAAATAAAAAGACACCAATAACACAGACACGATCCAAGATGTCGCAGACGCGCCAGAAAATAAAAAACGTGATTCGAAAGTTCGCAGACGCGGAAATGTCAAAAATATTGTCGAAAACGTCAGATCTGCAACTTCAAAATACAAAATCTGCAACAAGATGTTAAATGCAAAAAGGGACAAGAGTCCCACCGGGCATGCCAAAATGTATATGGTGAAAATGGATAACAATAATAACAATATTGAAAGGCTAAATGAATTCAACCACAAAACCCTAGCCTAACAATCAACAAAGATCCACCATAACATATGAAGATTACCTAAGACAATGCAAATCACATGAAATCACAAAGATTATACCATCACATGTCCAATAGGGTTTTGATCTCCATTCTTCTTGTCTCCATTGATCTTGCTTGATATATTTGCTCTCAGATTTTATGTGCACAAGAGCTCAACAAAGAACAGAATGTGGTTGCAAGTAGGATTGTAGTGTAGTCAATTGCATAAATTGATTCATTAGGGTTTGATAATGAAGGAAGCATCTCTTTATATAGAAGACACTATGTGAAATGGAGGGATAAGATTGAGAGGTGTAAAAGGAGGTCGGCTATGATTAGAGGGTAGGTAAAAGAAATAATAAAATAATGAAAGGGGTAGGTAGTGTATGAATTAAGAGATGAATGACATGTGTCATGGGTAGAAAAGATTAATGAATTAATTAAATAAATAAAGATTTATTTAATTAATAGAAGAAATAAGATAATTAAATAAATAAGATATTTATTTAATTTAGGAAAAGGATAATTTAAGTAAATAAATGTATTTATTTAAATGAGAAATAAGGCTAGAAGAGGATAAATGAATTAATTAAATAAATAAGGATTTATTTAATTAATAGAAGAATTAGGCTAAAGTAATTAAATAAATAAAATATTTATTTAATTAGACATGACAATTTTAGGTGTCCACAGGAAGTATTATGCAGATAAACATACTCAATCGCATACCAATGCTAAAGACCAACCTCAAAAGCAATTAGATATCCAGAGGCATGCTCAAAATTTGGACACAAGAAAACCCCATGTCAAATTTGGGGGCACTACACAAGAACAAACTCATGACATGCCTATAGAATATGATATGCATGGACAAAGCAGATATTCCAGTCCTCATTATGACTCTATACTAGGTGGTTCCTATACGTAATATCATTATAGACCTCCTCCATATGAGCATGTTTATGATCAATACCATCCATATATGCAGTATCCTCCTCCTCCACTCGGTGGCTCGGGCATGGGATATGGTCTCAGAAGTCGGTCTCCACCTAAGAACAATTTGGAACAACAAATAAATGACTTACAAAAGAAAATGGAGTACATAAATACACCAAAGCTAGCTTACACAATGAGAGATATATGTCCCTATCCATTTGACAAAAGTATTCCAATGCCTCCTTTTCCTACACATTTCGTGACACCAAAGTTTGATAAGTACAGAGGCAAAGGAGACCCTAAAGCACATATACAATTTTTCACAACTTGCATTGAGGTAGCAGTAGAAGAAACATACTTGATGAGATTGTTTCCACAAAGCTTAGGGGAACAAGATATGGAATGGTTCTCCCAACTTCCACCCGGAATTAAGTCATGGGGTGATCTAGCAGAAGCTTTCATACAACATTTCTCATATAACATAGAGACAGATATATCAGTTACCACTTTGTACAATACCAAACAGAAAGATGGCTCATCATTCCTACAAAGATGGAGGAATTTAGCCAGCAGATGCTCTTGTGAAATTCCACAAAAATAAATGGTAGAGATGTTTACACAAAATTTCAAAAAAGAAATTGGTTATGACTTGAGGAAAGCTTGTTTGTCCACTTTCAAGGACGTCATTGAAAAAGGCTTAGCAACAAAGAAATTCTTAATTGAGAAAGGAATCATCAAGATATTCAAGGAAAATAAAGAGGACTTTAAAGGAAAAGACAAGCCACAATTTTGGAACAAGAACAAGAACACAGTAAATGATGGCGTTGTCGATGCTAACATTGTGAGACCAAAAATCATTCTTTCATGATCAAGTTCTACAAACAACCAAGTAAATACTCAAGGAAGTCCAAAACCACGAAGGAAATACACCCCATTGGGAGAATCACTTGAGCCATCTTTTAGGAAGCTAGTGGCAAATAAGATAATAACAATTCCAAACAATCCTCCATATGAGCCAAAAGTCAAACCAAATTGGTGGAATGACGATGAGTAATGTGAATATCACAAGAGAAAGGGACATAAAACAAGAAATTGTCATCGCTTGAAGAACATTATACAAGATCTTATTGATAGAGGTGACAATGAGATCGAGGGAAACACATCTAATCAAGAACATGATATATTTAAGGAACCATTCCCTAAACATGACAAGGGAAAAGACAAAGCCATAGATAATAAATCCAACTATACCAAAGCATCCTATAATTATGATTCAACTGTTAATCACATTTCAATGGAGAACTATGTTTCTACTATTATCATAAAGGACAAAACGCCCGAAAGTTCTACCCAAAGAGCCAAAGTTGTCCTAAAAGGAATTGGACCCTCTTCTGAATCTACCTCTAAATGTAATGTCACAACTCAACGAGGTAAGGTCACTTTGCAAGGTGCTCTAGCTAAAACCATTGCTTCCTCATCAACCAAACCTGAGTATGACCTAGTAGAACAGTTAGGGAAGACACCCACGCTTATCTCCATCCTTGAGATTTTACGCATATCCCCTACACATAAAGACATCCTTGATAAAGCTTTGAGAGAAACCTTTGTCCCCATTGATCTAAACATGGACCAGTTTCAAGCCATGGTGGGATACCTTTCCGTTCCACATTCCCTTAAATTCATCGAAGCTGATGATGCCTTCATAAGCCAACCGCATAATGCACCTCTACATATTGAATCCTTTATCTTAAAAAAAAGAATAAAACATGTCTTGATAGATGGAGGAGCAGGTCTAAAAATTTGTACATTAAATACTCTTAAGCAATTGGGATATTCTGAAAAGGCTGTGAATTCTACACATGCAATCACCATCAAGGCATATGATGACGAAGAGCGTTCATACAAGGGCACAATCACCTTACCTCTTAGAGTTGGGCCAGTTATGAAGGATGTGGTTTGTCAAGTCCTTGATCTAGAGCTCACATATAACATATTGCTAGGACATCCATGGATTCATAAGATGAGCGCTATCCCATCTACATATCATCGATGTGTCAAATTTCCTTATAATGGAGTTGAAGTAACAATAAAAGCTGATCCAAACCCATTCATATATTGCAACAATATACAACCTAGATCAAAAATAACAATTCCAACCAATCGAGAGGCTATTCCTTCATCAGCATATGTGGATCCAGAATCCTTGAAACCTTCGACATCAAAGCAAACAAAGCTCAAAGAAAAATTCAAGGTTAAAGACATGGGATGTTGTGAGTATATCTTTCATGTTGATCAACTCCCACTATCCCCTAACACATTTAGTCGACAAGAACATTTGACAAACAATTTGTAATGCCAAGGAATTTGGAACGAAGCACCCAGTGTTGTGGCTACTAAGTATGAATGCAAATCTCCTCTAGTGATGAAAGCATCTCTTTATATAAATAGTCCTAAGAGTGGTTCTAGTGAAGAATCTATTGAGCATATCGCCAACCCTCTTGAGAACTCACATAGCCTTACCATTTCATCCACTCATTCCATTTCTACTTCTCTCCTAGACTTGGATCAACAAGAATCACAAAAGCCCTTACTCATTGGGGATGAAAAATCAAGCCTTGACCTTGAAAAGAAAAATCCAAAAGTCAAAAATAATGAAAAATCCTTTAGTCCAAATCAAAATCAAAATCTATTGGACTCTGAAAAAATCAAGGCCAAGGATAAAAATCCTATGAAGCAAAAAGAATTAGAGATGATCTCCCCTAATATCAAAATAACTTGGGGCAAAATTTCTACAATTTCAAGTAAAAAAACATTCTTGTTGATCCTAAGTCTCCATCATGTCACGATACTTTCACTTGTTTTCGTAATCATAAGACTTCATCAATCATCCACTTGTTCCATACGTCTTTTCCCTTCTGGTGATACATCATGGACCTTTTATGGAGCTTCCTCGAAGAACTTTGTTGTTAGGGATGCCCAAACTTCTTTAGGTGACACGCATATGGGATTACGTAGTCCACACATTAGTAATTCTATCTCAGTTCCTTTATCAAGAAAGATAGTCACTCAAGCTACATATCATTCAGTCAAGGAACAACACATTTACAATCATAGGGTAAAGCCTCACATATTTGAGGTGGGTGACTTGGTTCTCAAAGAAAATCCCAAAAATCAACAAGACAAAGAGAAGGGCAAGTTTGAACTGAATTGGCTTAGTCTTTACATCATCACAACAATCCATGGATCTGGTACATATCAACTTTCAACCCCAGATGGAAAACCTTTAGAAGATCCTATCAACAACATGCACCTTTGCAGGTTTTACACATAGCTCTTTGGAATATCCTAATTGAAAAATATTAAAAAAATATAAAAATATTAAAAATACATAAAAATAAGAAATCGTTACTTGGTGAAAACCTGGTAAACAAGTGCCTTATGACACAAAAAAAAATAATAATAAAGAGAAATAAATTCGTCTAATGGTGAAAACCACTTTGGTGGTGCCCTGGGCAAGTACCATGGTGAAAACCAGGTTACTAGTGCCATGTGTAGAGACATTGCTCCTCCCTCTTTCAGGATTCACTTTCATCCTTTCACTTTGCACACACTCACTGCCTATCCATCCATAATAAACTTACCATTCCCATCATGGCTTGTTATTGATCTACCTAAGATTGGTTAGCCATTCATAATAATCCTTCCTCTTCACCCTTTTCCATCCATAATAAATCAGCTCCTATCTGTGGATAAGGAAAATCCTACGTCTAGTGATGGGTGTGGAACTAAGAGCATCACACGTTTTGAGGAGTATAGTTTTTTCCAGTTTTCTTTAGTCTATCCGTGCACAATCCATAATAAAGCAACACTCGCATCACAATCCACAATAAAGTTTCACCTTCTCCACAATAAAGTATCAGTTTCATGGATTTAGTCAGTTTCAGATGAGACACAAACAACATCAATGGGCTTCAACAAATCAAATCTTTCAACAGACTCATACAACATTATGGTTTAGTGCTATCTATCCTTTTGTGAATGAAAACATTGTGACCACAATCAAATAGACTTATACAAGTGACAAGAGACACTAAACTTGAGGACTACAATGGATGTTGGTGTCAAGTCTTGATTTTATTTTAATTTTATCTTTTTGTGACATGTCTTTTAGCTTTTCCAGGATGTCTCTGACTAGAGATTTCATCTCTAAAATGTCTTTGACTAGAAAGGCGAGGATGGGGTATCGTCACCTATTTTTCTTTGCAGTCTATGGATTGTCTCTTAGTAATGCTATGAAATGTCCAAGGATATGAGGACACTGTGAGTCTAGTGTGAACTGGGGCATTCCTTGTTTATGACTGTCTAATCTCCATACAAACAGGTACACTGACTTTTTGGGTCGAACCTATATCTGGATTGCCATAACTTATTTGCCATAATAAAGCTCAATGATGATAGTAGCACAAGAAGCTAGTTCACTTCCATATCTTTTATCCTCCATCCCCCTTTCTTGATTGACCTCCATCACCCTTCTTGAGTCCATGTAGCCTGCTATCACATGAATGAGTATAATGACACGCCAAAAAAAATTGCATTTTATGTAGTTTGCACCTGCATTACCACATATTCACATTTCATACATACATATAGATATCACAATTGCACCATATCTTGCACACAACACATGTTAGCACATTTTACATTCTCATCATGTAAATAATTATTTGCATTATCATATTCACCTGCATTTCATACATTCACATTTGCATAACATATTAAAAACATAAAACACCAAAACTATTGAATTTCATCATGTACATATTTACATCCATATCATAAGCACCATCACATAGGTACACATGCATATAGTTATCGCAAGGATGAATCATCTCACACACACACACACACACACACACACACACACACACACACACACACACACACACACACACACACACACACACACACACACATATATATCTCAAAATCATAAGTGTCATGATACAATGATGTCAAAATACACATGGCTACAAAATCACTCAAAGGTGTCTACATCATCATACAAAAATGGTACAAAAAAATTGATACATAGGGATCCCTCTAAGGCTATGATGAACTCCCTCCCTCGAAGCCAACTGGCCTCGACAAAGTATGAGCCTTGGAAGTCCCCACCTTAGGATCATCTCTCTTGCCCCCTCTATCTGGTGGTGGTGGAGGACCCATGACCCCACCATTAGATGCATGTCTCTTATCTCTCCCTTCAGTGGTCGTCATCATCTGCGATGGTATTCAGAAGCTCCTAGCCCATTGATCTGGTGGCACCACTCCATAATATAGGTCTCCGCAATAGGCTATCTCCCTTGCCCATAGAACATAGGCATATCCGGCTCTTGTGTCCTCTGCTGCCTGTCTGCCTGTCCTCAATGTTGTCTCAGCCTCTGTGTAGCATTGAATAGCCTAATATCTCTCCCGCTCAGTGTCCCTCAGCTGTCTCCTAAGTCTAGCCACATCCCTCTCCAGATCCTAGATCTCATCTACTTGTCCCTAGAATATGTCTCTCAGAGATAGTAGTTCATCCTCCTCCTCTCCTCCCCTCTCCCCTTGTTCCTATGACTACTCCTGTGGTTGTCCCTGTCCCTGTCCATGTCCCCGTACCTGTCTGGGAACCTATGCTGCTGACACCTGTAAAGGCAATCTACCTCTACCCCTGAATACATGCACCTGTCTATCCTCTCCTCCATCTTTCCTTTGAGCCACTCTCCTCTCTTCCACTACACCTCTCCTTCGTCATCGACCTCTACCTCCACCATCCCCACTATCATTTCTGCCATCTCCACCATCTCCCTCTATCGACTCCCTTGAATCCATCAGCCATGGAAATAGATTCTCTACCCAATATGCACTATACTTTGCATCCATCCATGCATCCTCCACCTCTTCCCAAATATCCCAAGGCATGGGAACCATCTCCTACATCTGTGTCATTGTCTGATCATAAGACAGTAACAGACCTAAATGAGCTTGATCTCTCACCATCTGCGCATACATCCCTGACCCCCGTGACATATGTTGTATCCTGTCGAACTACCTGCACACTCTGTCTATCAACTATCACTTAATGATATAAGGTGTTCGACCAATAAGATACCTACTCCTGAATACATATGGCGGCTCCATTGCGTCATCCTCCCACTCCTCGCAATCTCGATAAGGCCTCCATATCATACTATCTATCTCATCAATAACCCGACCCCAATACTCTAGCCTCCCAATCCATGGCTAGGAAGTAATCATATCATACAGATGCACATAACTACGCCAATGTCCGCTGCCTCTAAAGTGTATCGGTTATGTCACTAGAAGATGCTCATATGCCCATACCTGCAACAATGTCACTCTACACCCCAATCTTGCTGATCCATGATATACAAACTGATGTAGCTCATAATACAAGTGTGCCAGCAGACACGGTACCCATGCAAACCTAGTGTGCTCAGTCACCAATGTCTCCAGTGTCCTCCTCCATCCCACAACCATCCCTCGTGTTGCTCTGCCAAAGAAGATGAGAGCCCTTAGAATAGTAATCGCCCGTCAAAATAGTAGGGCCATCCCCAAGGATTCCTTCGACCAATTCCATTTCAATGGTAGGGGGTAGGGGCCCCCCACTCCCCAACCGAATAGTAGGAGCCCGCTAATGGTATCAGTCCAGATTGTAACTCTAGAATAGTTGGATAGAGGAACCCACTGATCACTCCTGCCAGCACCGCTAGTAGAGCCAATCTTGTAGTTGTCATGGTGTCCCAGGCTACATGTCCCACCCTCATCTTCAATCTTGGATCCTCGAACACTCATTGCAATGCGTCCCCGTCTCCCTTTTGATCGTAAGGAACCAACTCCCCAATGATCGATATCCTTAGTATCTTGTATACATCCTCTAAGGTGATTGTCATCTCACCCATTGACAAATGAAAAGTGCATGTCTCTGAGTGCCATCTCTCAGCTAATGTAGTCAGCAATCCCATGTTCGCTCAAAACTAAGGCATATACATAATATATCACAAGCCCATGGCCTCAAGTGCTACTCTATCCTCAAATGTCAACTCTACTCATAACCCTTGAGTCGAAGAGAATCTCTCCCGTGATTCCAACATTGGTAGGTCCTCCTGCAGTCAAGAAAATCAACTGTGTCTATCCTAGTAGTACTCCCTGTTCATCACAAAGTGCTTCTTTTTTATCCTAGTGCGTATATCTATCATATGACACTCTATCCTAGTAGTAATCCATGTTCATCACAAAGTGTTGCTTTTTATCCTAGTGCTTATATCTATCATATGACACTCTATCCTAGTAGTACTCCTTGTTCATAACAAAGTGTTGCTCTTATCTTTTAGGGAACCTACTTGAGTGTATCCTCTTGAGTAGCTTATCCAATTGATAACGTATGTTCTATCACAAAATTGTCAATTTCAGCCTAATCCAATTGACAACGTATGCTCTATCACAGAATTGTTAATTTATTTGGTACTCCCTGTTCATCACAAAGTGCCTTGCTCTATCCAATTTTAGGGCCTCTGCTTGAGTGTATCCTCTCGAGTAGTTTCCTGATTGGCAACGTATGTTCTATCAAAGAATTGTCAATCCTAGCCTGATCTTCTATCCTAGTCTTCCCTAGAGGACCTGTTTGAGTGTATCCTCTCAACAACTTATCCAATCGACACCGTATTTTTATCACACAACTTCTGATTCGACCTTGAAGACATAAATGCGCTTTCATGACACAAACACACTTACATACTTCACAAACATTTCTGCATTTCACAGACGTGTGTGAAACACACAACACATGCCTCTATTCTGCATAGATGTGCCTACCCTGCATAGACACGCTTGCATTTTGTAAACGCGCTTGCATTTGACATAGACGCTTTTACAATCACAAACGTGGTTGCACTCAATGCAGACGCGCCTAACCTACCTAGACGCGCCTGGCACCAACGCAGACGCGCCTTCGCGTCTTTTACCCGCTTGACATTTTTTACGATATACCTAATGTGCATTTATTACCCTACCTAACATGCATTTATGACAACAATTAATGCAACAAGGTACAAGGAGGTTTTGTGGTACTTACCGACTCTCCTGCATCTGTTGGCCTTTGATATTGGTGAACACGATCAAATCTATGCACCAATGCTATCGTTGTTGATTGCTCTCTGCTCTCTCTGCACTCTGATCTCTTAGGTGTGTGGATGACACTGAGGTGTTTTCTCTCGTAGTCTATCTTATAGACTACCCTAGCCCTAGTCTCCCGAGTTAGTCTTCTTTACCTTGTGACCCTGTCACTCTATCCTATCTTGTCTGTCCTATCTAGCCTTTCTTTCTTATCGAGAGATTGTATGTGATCTTTTCAAATATTTTCATCCAATCTCTCGAAGGGGCATATAATTCCCATCTTGGGGCAACTTTGTACCAATTTATTTTATCTTCTTTGAAACAACACGACAAGCTACATTGTCTCAAAGAGGGGCAAAATGTAGACACCTAAAATTGTCCAGTCTAATTAAATAAATATTTTTATTTATTTAATTGCTTAAGCCTAAGTCTTCTATTAATTAAATAAATCTTTATTTATTTAATTAATTCATTTATCCTCTTCTAACCTTTTCCTCATTTAAATAAATACATTTATTTATTTAAATTATCTTTTTTTCTAAATTAAATAAATATTTTATTTATTTAATTGATCCCACTTCTTCTATTAATTAAATAATTATTTATTTATTTAATTAATTCATTAGCCTTTTCTACCTATGACACATGTCATTCATCTCTTAATTCCTACACTACCTACCCTCTCATTATTTTCTTATTTCTTTTACCTATCCTCTAATCCTAGCCGACCATTTATCTTTTACACCTCTTAATCTTATCTCTCCATTTCTTATAGTGTCTTCTATATAAGGAGATGCTTCCTTCATTATCAATTCTCTGATGCATTATAATCTCCTAGCACTCCCAAACATTCTAGCATTCAAACTTTCATATGTGATCAAGTCTACTCGCAACCATATTTTTGTTGTTTGTTGAGCTCTTGTGCACACATAAAATATGAGAGAAAATTTATCAAGCAAGATCAATGGAGATAGGAAGAGTGGAGATTCAAACCCTATTGGACATGTGATGGTATAATATTTTTTATTTTGTTGATTTACATTATCATAGGTAATCTTCATATGCTATGGTGGATCTTTGTTGTTGTTAGGCTAGGGTTTTGTGGTTGAATTCATTTAGTCCTTCAATATTATTGTTTCCATTATCCACTTTCACCATAAACAGTAACAAGGTTTAACAGACTCCATCAATTCAACAACTTTTTTGTAACAGACCTTTATGTCGTCCATTGACAATAGGCCCAAACCATGTAACGACGATGATGCAATGCGATATATCCTCTCGTTAACACAAAAATCGGTGTTTATTAGAGGAAGTTCCTTGGGTACCGATTGTTTCTGTAGATGTTTGTACCTCAAGGGCACCTCGATGTCGCCTTTGGTCTTATCATCATAAGAACATGACCCCCCTTGAGCAAGAAAAAATTCCATGCATTTATTGAATTTTCTTCTAATCTTTTGACCTCTAGTTGATCTCCCTATTTTAGACCTACTACATGTCTCACTTTAGTTGACTATTCCTACATTTCCCTCACTTGAGGAAGACACATCTGACAAATACCTATTTGGTGGTACCTGCACTCCATCAAATGAGAGAGTTAGTTGGTAATGAGAGAGATATCTTGCAAATGAGGGTAATGTTGATGAAGAAATCAACCCTGAAGTTGACGTTGAGATTAAAAAATTGAATAAGCCCAATTGGGGCCTCAAGTGTTGATAACTGTATTAGATTTGCTGCTAATGTCAAGGTTTGAAGAACTGAGGAAGTTTGTTTTCCTAGTATTTTAGGGTGTATTGACTTATACCTGTCGATCCATGAGACTCTACAAGATCCTCATCAAAGGGGTTTAGGTTCATGCATATGTAATTCAATTATCTTGTGTTAGCTAAAAATTACATAGTACACAACATGAACAATATGCAACCATCATAATCATTGTATTTTTTTTATTCCTTACCTTTACTTTATGTCGATTGTGCAGGATCCTCAACTAAAGGGTTGAGGATGTCTATAGTCAATTACCTATTTACACCAAGGGTGGCAACAACACACATAATATATACATGAAATCATCACCAATAATTGAGCATCATAAGCATTACATTTATAATTTGTTAAACAATAAATATATATGTATCATGAGCATCATACGCATCACATATGTATCATCATATATGTAGTTGAACATCATAGGCATCACATATGTATCATCATAAACATGTAATCTATCACATATGTATCATAAATCACCATCCATCACATAGTTAATAGGCAGTCCACATTCCATAAATAAACAAAAATTTCAAAAAATGTCAAATGTATCGTCATCGTCATTGTCATCGTCATCGTCATCATCATCATCATCATCATCATCGTCATCATCATCGTCATCTCCATCGCCATCCCCACCATCACCATCACCATCACCATCACCAGCAATAGCAACGCCATCATCATCATCATCATCTACTTCTTTGGTATCTTCTTCTTCCATCTCATTATACTTTATCGAGCTTCCTCTTGGATCATGTCTAACAACAAATTACCAACCCGGTTTATGTGGAATCTCTAAGTAAAATACCTACTCACATTGGCTTGGAAGAACATAGGGCTCATCCCCAACTGGCTCAAACGACCTTGTATTAACCATTGTAAATCCATTATCATGTTCAAAAATAGTTCTTTCAAGATCATTTTTATTCATTCGTAGCCTATACCATTTGACGACGAACAAAACTAATTTGAAGGAATTAAAGTCACACTCAAGTATATCATCCAAAATGCCATAGTATAGATTTTGAGACTCTTGAGGATGTACATCATTTCTAGATAAAATATTGGTCACCTCAAAGACTACAGTTATCCCAGAATCACAAGTTTTCTTCGTGTCATCCAACTTTTTGATGTGAAATTTATGACCATTGCAACACATAGCCTTGTGGTGTTTGACTTGCAATATGTCTAACATGTTAAAATTATTGCATCGTGAGTTGATAAACATATGGGTGATTAATAAAATTATATGTACATGTTTATCTCTTAATCCATATGCTAAATCGAATTCCATTTGTGTAACATTGGAATCTCCATTATGATGAGCTTCTTTAACCAATGAAGCCACACCTTCTCATGTTAATGTGCAACCAAAATGTTGACATCATTCAATCCACACCATCATCCAATCAAGATTGTTTGCAATATACAAATGTAGCGCATCCCACTCCCGACCAATTGTGCAAATAATTAATAGATGACTTACAACCGATTTATTTAGAAGATTAAGAATTGATTAACTACAATAACATATTATAATTACTTCACTTTCCTCAATCTACCTTTCCCCATCAAGCACTCCCCTTAAAATTTGTTAATGGGGTTGGGATCCCAAATGCGATCTACGTGGATCTCTGCTGCAAACTTAGGAAGATATTCAACAATGTACACCATAGTCTGGTATACCATATATCCCTCCACCACAAAACCCTTAGGATGTGCTCTTTGTCGAACCAAAGCCTTCAAAAATTTTAAGTGCCTCTCAACCATCCACATTGACCTAGTGTGTATAGGTCCACACAATTCAATCTCCTCAACTTGGTGTATGAGGTAGTATTCTTGTGTATTTGAAACAAGTTGAAGGTAGACACTTTTGCATTTCACACATTAAATGAAGAATTTTTCTCTTCCAATATTTTATATCTTCTTTATGGATTTCTTTAGATGACAATCACCTAGAAGAGACTCAAGACGCAAAAATATATAAACGAGACTTTACAAAATAATATACAATATATTACATAACAAGTAAAACAAATCACAAATATATTATCTATACAACAAATTGAACAAAGATCACTACTCACCTCGTGTATTTTCCAAGATCATATATGACTTGCTTGACATTATTGTCAAAGTTGTCTGGGAGAGATAAAGGTAGAACATACTACAACAATTATCAAATGATCTTTTCATTGGTTTCTAACATAATACAATTAAAAGTACATGCATAGTATATAAATATTTAGTAAATACACAAGAACATGAATTACCTTAATGAAGGTATGCCAATCATGTGTTTTCATCCCTAACCCAAATTCACTTTTCTTTGATATGAGATTGTTTATGTTCGCAGAAAATCCCATGAGAAATCAATTTTTTTGTATGACTTCTTTTATAGAATTGCTTTGTTGGTCCGTTAATAACCAAGGAAGGGAACTTATATTAATCTGGTCTTTATTGCTATTTGATTGAATCCCATTTTTCATTGCATGATTGGATTCCTGAATGCCACTACAAATTTTGACAATTTTTTTTTTGTCATGCCTTCCCTCCAATATTTTCCATGTCTTTGTTATATTCTTTCCAATATGCATGGTATCAAACAAATGCATAATTTGTAGCTGCTCAAGTAGGGCAACCTACTAAATTGTCTTAGATAACTTTTTAGTCCCTTTGGAAGGTGGTCATTAATGCCTTGATGATCTTCACGATCATCAATTACATCATCAGTAAACAAAATACAATAGAAAATACAAATTCCAAACATAAACCATTAGATGGAATGACATTACCTTGATGATTAATTCTATTATATCCCAATTTCCATAGCCAAGGTGTCATTCTTCGTGGCTTTGATGTAGTCTCTTCTTTTCCATTGAAAATATGTTTTTTCAGTATTTCAATACTTATGATTTATGTGGAGGAAGTGTCTATACTCATCAAACACTTGCTTTCCTAAACTTTTTGAATGATGGGATTTCATCTTTGGACCACAATCTAGACCTGCAAATTTTCTCTTTGTTTGAAGACCTACAAGATAATGTATAATTGGATTAAATATGTTAATTTTTATAATTATAATTATAATGCGCAACTTGAACACTGTAACATACCACAAAAATGTGAGCCCTGGGGCATCATGTATTGTCCATACAAGCAGCATGAAATTGAAATTGTCTTTGTCCTATTGGTCTAGAGACACCATACATAGTGACACCATTCCATAACTCCAACAACTAGTTGATAAAAGGCTCAATATATACATTCATATCTTTAACTTGGTACTTACCTAGTTGAATGAACAAAAACATTACATAATTATTATGACCATTTTACTGCAATATTTATAATTAAATGTAGATGACTATTAAATGATAAAATACTTGGAACAATCATCACAACATTGTGTGCCCCCTCTTTATTGACATCCATGGAGGAATGTTATTGTTGATAACAAAAACTGGCCACACCGAGTAAACAGATCTCATCTCTCCAAATGGATTGACATCGTCCGCTACCAATGAAATCCTGAGATTACGAGGTTCTTCTTTAAAGTGTGGCCACTTTTCCTTTATATCCTTAAATGTTGAACCATCTGCAGACATTCGAATAATGTCATCTCGACTTTTATTGCGTGCATGGTAATCCATAAATTGTGTCAAGCTAGTGCAGTTGAATAATCGTTGCATACGTGGAATAATGAGAATATAACGAAGAACCTTGTTAGGCACCTTTTTTGTTATTTGATCTGTTCGATATCTACTGATATGACATTCAGGACATTCTGTTGAAAATTCATGTTGTTTATCATATATAATATGATCATTGGGACAAGCATCTATTGCTTGATACTCCATTCCAATATCTTTAAGAATGGAAGATAATTCTTGGTATGAGCGAGGTGGAATATTTGATGGTGGTAACAAAAACTCACCTATCAATGTACAAAATATTAATTTGTTAATATAAAGAATATTAATGGTACATGATTCACCCTTATTAACTATAATGACATATACAACATACCTTAACATGCGTGAGATTGTTATGTTGGATAAACCATTCATAACCTTGAAGTTCACCAACAACAATACAATAGAGATAAGAGTTGTTTGGGAGCCTTCATAAAGGGGCTCTTATGCCTTCTCAAGTACAGGCAAATCATGAACAACATCAAAGTCATCTTGATCATCATGATCGGCTACGTTAGTACTAAATGTGTCATGGATCGATGTATTTGTACAATCATCTTCAATTGTGTTTTCTAGAGGATGATCACCATTTTCCATGGGATCATTATCTTCAGCTTCGATATTCACACCTCCATGTTCCTCCACTTCGAAAAACATATTCTCTGGGTTGTGTTGGTCCATAGCATGTGCCCTAGGGAGCTCGACTTACATAAAAATGATCAACATAAATAATCCATGATCATGATCTCATCATGAAGTGATTTCTTATGTATATAAATTGTTAAAACGATATAATGAATAGCTTAGCAATGGATGATAATCATGTCCCCCTTTAATGTGAGCATGCTGCCTACAATGTTTCTTAGTTGTTTTGATTAGAAGTATTATAATCTTTAAGCCCTTACAAATTTTGCAGGGACAATAACATTTTCCATCACCTTTTCTTTTCAAGTTAGACCTCAATCTAGCAATTGTCTCGTTATTTTGTTCTTCGCTGATATTTTCTAACATGGTCTTTCTTCACACGCAAAAAAATCGGGCTATCGAAACTTCGATGCATAACCTTCACAAACTATGCAAAAGGATATTGCAAGTACGAAAGTCTTCTTAGAACTAGTTATATATAAGTTGAAAAGTTACTTAAACTTTGACTCTCTTCAATTATGAAGACTATTTTATTTAGATAGTTTTCTTGGCTAAAAAAAAAGCTTGATTTTGGCAAGTTGATAAAAAATATTTGAGTTTTAAAAAAAGAGAAACCTTTTTATTGTGTCATCTAATAGAATCAACTTAGGAATGATGAATTTACGAAGAAGTCAATCAAGTCATTCATAATGTATTAAGGTTTTAATTTAAGAATTTTAAGGTTTTATCATTCATAATGTGGTTTTGAGTCAATGACATTTAGGCTCATTCCATATTTAGCCTGCCAAGGCATAATATTTCTTAGAATTTATACAATCAATCAACATGAAACCAACTTCATATAAAAGAGAATTGAATTGACTATTAGAATCCAAAATATGAAGAAACTTAAGTGGTTACATTAAGAGTTATAATCAATTCTTTTGCTGTAACCCTGTCAACAAGGGTTTTATGATAGTTTTGACAAAAACCATTAGAACTTTCTTTATAATCCATGGTTGACCTTCAAACCTATCTTGAATTAAAGATAACTCTTCATTCTACAACCTCAAATAGGTTATTAGGGGCAAAAGAGAATGAAATATTGGGACAAAGAGACAAAAGTCTAGTTGTTCGTTAAAAACCCACAAAAAGAGGAAATAAAAATAAATGAAGAGAAGAAAAACCCAATATACTTAGCAGAGCTTCCACGTGGGACTGATAGTTGGAACTGGATATTAGACAATTATAATAAGTCCAGTAGTCAACAAAAAGTCTGCAACTCCACAAAAAGTGAGAAAAATGACCAAAACCTTCCTGGACAGAGAAATTTTTTGGGCTTTTGCAACTTTCGACATATGATAATAGCAGGTGGAATGAAGAGGAATGACACCTAGACAAATTTGACCAAGGGAGATCCATTTAAAGATTTCTCAAATCTGTTATATATGATGGGCAAAATAAGGCTATATGCACAAGGGGGCATTCAAGCAAAAATTCCAAATGTTAGATTGAATGCCAACACACTCTACAACTGGTGCCAAATTGAACTATGGAAGATTCAAATGCTTATCACCTTATTTGATTTTAAAAGTTTTTTCTATGGATTTAACAAAACTTGGAAGTTGAAGTCTATTTTGTAACACCACAGATAAATATGTGGACATCATTGCTGCTTATGTCCCAAGTCTGGTATAGTAAATAGGGTTTACTTATTTTTTAATTTTTATACATACTTTTAGCCTTTATCTAACATAATCGATAATTGGAAGACTTTTCAATAACTAGGAATTGTAGCATTAGGAAAGTAAAGAAAAACAATTAAATGAGAACATATCGGTAGGATGACAAGCTCAAATTTATGAGACACACACTCTGAAATGAACTTGTCTGCAACCAAATTTACATGATTCAAACACACAACTTGCAAGTCCACAAAAATTTACAGGCATGTGAAAATCTACAAGAATTTCACCCTCTCCAATAGTTCGGTACCTTCCAAACTAGCTACTCAATCCTTTAATATCACTTGCTAGACAACCCAATTTTAAACCAGACTAGGAAAAGATAACAAGATGGTTAATATAAATTTGTTGTTGTTAATTAGGAAGTCGAGAGTTAAAGGGAGAAGGACATGTCGAACCCGATTTGCAAAGAGACAAAGAAACAAAGGAATTGGCAAAGGCAAAGAAATTGTTGATTCAATCTGTCGGACGTGGTTTTCAAATGAACCCGCACTTTTTTTTTAATAATGCCTGTGGTCATTAGAATTCTGACTAAAATGGGATTCGTTGAAAAACGTCGTCGACATTTCGACATTTTCGGGCATTTAAAAAAAAATCAAATTTGATCACAAAATGCCTTGTCCGTCGGAATTTGAGGCCAAATGTATTAGTGCTTCCCCCATTCGATCCGTTCCAAATAGGCTTTCTTGACCCCAACACCAGTCCTCCTTCACACAGTTGTGCATGAGCCAAAAGACTATTTCACTAGGCTCAAATTCTAGGCAGCAAGCTAGGAACAAGGAAGTGATATCCATTTTTGTTCGATATCGATATTTTGCCTTTAGGTATTCCTTCCCTAAGACAATTTTCACACTGCATATGAAGGTTGGCTCAGAGATTTTGAAGACATGGGTAAGACGTTCAACAGTGATCCTTCCCCAGAAAGCCATTGTGGGCTTGATGGTCTGCAATGAGAAGTTTGTTTGCATCGTGTCACCTACCTTACACCGTCCATGTTTTGTAATTATGTTCTATTTTAAATAGAACATAAATACAAATATTTTATTTACGCACATTTGAACGACTTTTTCTCATAATGAAAATGTATATTTATGGTACAAAATGAACTTCTTTCTAATTTAATGATCAAGTTGATTTTGTAACTAGAAGTCCATTTGATAATTTAAGCCTATTCCCTACGATTTGAAGAATATAAGGGCAATTCTTACTTTTTTTAGTTAGTAAAAGATTTATATAAACAAATTTTTAAAATAATGTATCAACTTCAGATGACTTCTATGCAAATGCTAAATTCTGCTTTATTTGACGCCTCTTCTCATAATCAACACTTAGCCTTCCACCTTAGTAATAAATTCACACCAACCTGTCAATTGCTAAGTTATTGATGTTGCTAGAAATTTGCACACCAACTTGGTACTCTATGTGTACGATGTAGCCATTGTTAAATGGCAACTTGCCATTTCCCACATAAGAAAACTCACTCCGTACAAACTTCAAGCCAAAAGATCTTGATCAATAGTCCCACAAATCTTAATCAACATAGTTGCCCTTTCTCATGCCTCCAACTCATCTGGTCCATGCCTGCAACAATCAATCAAACAACCTGAAGTTCCTCCCCAAGGCCATTCACCCACTTCAAAGGTCATTTCAACTCCCAAATGATAATAAGGCTGCCAAGCATTAGGAGCAATTAATGCAAGTTTCAAACTCAAGCCATCAATTTCAATTAATGCCTATAAGGCCATTTGCATCGGCTTCTTCAACCATAACGGATAATAATATCCAAGCCAATTTGAAATTATGTTCACACGACATCGACCTCCATCCACTCATCTACCTTGTCAGACCACTTGGTCGTTTCACTAACTTGGAGTGTAAGAGCCATGCTAGCATACTTATCAACTTCAATATTACACTCTCGAAGTACACGTGAAATCTTAAACTTATTGAAACCAACTAATAGTCTCTTAATAATTTGAATGATCTTATCTAATTTCCAATTATCTGCCTAAGTTTTCGAAATTGGTCTAACCATAATCTGCGATTCTCCTTCAAGATGGAGGTTATTCACCTTCAGTTTTCTTGCCATGCCAATAGCAAGGAGAGTTGCATATGCTTTTGCTTTTGCTTCATTATTGGAACCCTATCCTAATCTTTGACTGCAATATGTTATAATACTTCCGTAGTTGTCTTTTACCAGATAGACCAAGATTCGCTTTCGTTGTACGATCAAATTTCACCTTAAGCCAATCACATTTTGGAGGTGTTGAACCCTTGCTTCATTATGCAAAGGATCAACCTTTTTAAATCCATTAACGAGCCTTTATTTTTATTTTTAATTTTTATAATCATAATATAATATAGCTTACAATATGATAAAATATATATCAACGTTATCCTTAGTCTCGTAGAGATTAAAGTTGATTGACTTATTTATTTCTTTCTTTCTTTCTTGGGATATATATGCCAGTTATTGGATTTATTGTAACATTCTACCCGAGTTTAAGGCGTTTAGAAGACTGCTCAAGTACAGTTGACTGACTTGACATATTTTAAATGTGGAAGGTTGTGTGGTGCACATTCACTGTAGGAATTGAAAGTGTTGCGTACTGGGTACAGTTCAATTGCTCTTGTAATCGTATTTAAAGCAAGCAGATAAATATGCAAAATTATAGATCAGTACTGGGAAGAATCTTTTTCTGCTTATAAGGGAAGGTTTTCGTCTTTCGACAGTAATAGAGCCGTGGGAGCTCAGGCATGGCTAATTGGAATGGAGGGTTTCTTTTTGATTGAAGTTTCCCGAGCTTAACATGCGACTGCCCGCGCAAGCAGAATGTTCCTGAGCTACCAGATCTGCCTTCAGTTTCTCCTATAACTTGTCGACACTTTATATATCTTAAGCAGTCTCAACTGACACTTTAATAGCAGATTTAACAGGTAAAAGTTGTGCTATAGTTAGAATTTCTGTTTTTTGTTTTTATGTTTTTGTTTGGGCGTTAGCACAGTAGCATTTTCATGGATTGATTGTTTGTTGGCTACTTTTTAAATTATAGTTAAATTATTTGATCACACAATTCATTTTATGGGCGTACTGCTGTGCAGTTCCAAACTTCTTAGCCATTTTCCTGGTTTAATTTAAACTATGAATAAATTTATAAATGAAATCAATAGAGACTTAAATCTTCTGTAAACATGATAGTCTATAAGGGAAAACAAAGTTGGAGAATACTTGCACTGATTTTATTTTATTTTTTCGATAATGGGCTTTTTTTCCTCGGTCATATTTTTCCC
Organism: Cryptomeria japonica; assembly: GCF_030272615.1. NCBI lineage: Eukaryota > Viridiplantae > Streptophyta > Pinopsida > Cupressales > Cupressaceae > Cryptomeria > Cryptomeria japonica. The sequence goes on along the minus strand of NC_081414.1, from coordinate 293,125,586 downwards.
TAAAATTTAGTTTAATTTGTTTAGTAAATTTTCCTTAAAATTATGTAATTCTTTTATATTATTTGGATTGAGAAGTGTGATGGAATTGATTAATTGGATTTATCATCGAATAATATCTTTTTTATTTCTTGAATTTACTGCAACTTTTGTCCTGGCTCTAGTGTGTCCGGACAAAGGTACGCCTAACAAGTTGGGATGCAATAATTTTGATAATTTAACACTTTTTGGTGCATCCTGTTCAAAATTAATCTCTAGTTAGAGATGCTTTTTCACTTGAGCTGATCCCATTCTCATTACTTTCCATTTACTTAAAATCGTTCCACTTAATGCAATATTTGATGCAAAAATTCACTCATATATTTTAATCCAAAGCTCTGTAGAACACTCTAATGGAATGTGGAAATATCATGTCTAAATTTTTTCCTTTTCTTTGAAATGAATTGAGGGATTTTTATTAGACTTTATTCTGCGTCCGCTGCAGGCAGCTTATTTCACTACTTGAGCTCATCACATTCTGATTACTTCCCAATTTGTTAAAAAATTATCTATATTTGACAGGGTTTGGGATTTGACAAACAATTAAATTTTGTTAAACACCCAACCAAAATGATATCACCTATCTATTGAACATTTTTTATGCTCGGGGCAGCTACACTTGTCTAAATCTTGCATATGCAACTAGTTGCATGTTGACAACACTTTCAGGGATTTAGTGGGGTCTGCCTAAATTATCTGGTCTGCTTCCTGGGTAAAATTTGTCTTCTTAAAGGACATCCCTGGTTGACTCATGGAGTTGCACAATTACCATAGTTTGTTTGGCATGAGACCGTATGAGGCACTGTATGGAAGAGCTTGTAGAACACAACTGAACTAGTTTGGCCTTGAAGACAATGTTACAGAAAGACTTGATATGATTAAAGAGATAGAAGAACAAGTTGTGCATATTCAATAGAGTTGGTGGAGGTGGAAGGATAAAGTGTTTCTTAGAAACAGCTTGTGGAAAGGGCTTGAGAGATAATTTAAGAGATCCAAGTTGTCTCCTAGGTTTGTAGGCCCCGTTGAGATCTTAGAACAGATTGGCCTAGTAGCTTATAGCCTTGCATTACCATACAATCTAAGTGGAATTCATGATGTCTTTCATGATTCTATGTTGCATGGGGATATCCTAGATTCTACCCATGTGATTGATTGGTCTTCAATGGAGATGGATAGAGATATTTTCGAAAAGGAACTTGTGCGCATTCTAGATCACTAAACAATCTAACTTTGGTAGCGCACAGGTTAAGGTGCAATGGAACCAACTTCAGCAACTTGGGAGAACACATGGGTGATACAACAATTATATCGAAATCTGATTTTTCTTATAAAAAATAATTGATTTATTTATCATAAAGTACCAAAATTACAAAAAGAAGTAAAGGGAAAAAATAATAAGGAAAAATATACATAGTCTACTATTAACTAACATTTGAAGAGCCAAATGGCTCACCAAGCAGTTGGAGGAACAAAATGTAGAGAAGGGAGAGTGATTTTGGGTCAAGTGGTTGGTTTTGGAGTGGCATGGAGGAAAAGAACTTGACAGTTCATTGCACAGGATGCCATTCCTCCCTTTGTAATTAGAGTGAACTGGACACCATTAGGGCATTGTAAGGGCCAGGCACAATAGGAAAAATCGATGGGGAAACAACAACCATAGGCATAAGAGGAACGGAAATTTTATTAACAACACACAAATCAGGAATAATGAAAGATTGGAACATCTTAAAATGCCTTGGAGAAAAAACTTGATCATTCCCTCCAAAATCTTGGAGATCAACAAGTTCAAACTAAAGGAGAGGGCTTGTTTTTGCTAAATGGTTTGGAAGAAGGCCTGGAAGAGATTAAATTGTAGATTGGTGGAAAGAAAAGTAGGGAGATGGGATAGTAGTAAAGACACTTCTAAATGATTTTTACATCATTGAGTGCAACACACTTGATTAGAAAAGGGAGATTTTGAAAGGAGGGCCACAAATGATGGATGGCTTGGGGTTTTTCATCAAGGATTGGGAACCTAACTTTAACGCAATCAAGCAGAAGATGGGAAAAGTCTCGAATTGGGTTAGACTGAAAATTGGAGTGAGGAGTCTCTTAGGGTAATTGGAGAAGAACTGAGCACCTTTGTATCGTTTGATAAGGAGTCACTTGAAGGGAACGATAGATCTTATCCTAGAATATGCTTGGAAATAGATCCAAAAGGAGGATGCTGGGAGGAAATAGAGATCTTATTGGAGGCAAACCTTTGGCAGCAAAAAGTAGAATAGAAATTTCGAGGGTAAGGAGGGAGTTTGGAGAAAGTAAGAACAAGAGGGTCCAAGAGGAGGTAGTAGCAATGGTGGACTCGAAGAACAAGTGTTTCAATACCCTAGAATGTAAAAAATATGGGTACAAAATTTTGCAATTTTTAAGTTCCATCATAAAAGTAATGTTTTGATTCAAAGAGTATTATGGTAGAAGGACTTGGAGTGAAATACACTCACGTATCACTAGGTAGTCTCACATGGTGGAGAAGCTAAGCAATGGATTGTGAGGCTTTGTGATGGTGGTTTGAAGCTGTTCATTTTTCTCAAGGAGGCTAGGGAGGCTTGTGTCAGTTAGTAGACATGGAGTGTGTGTTGATTGCTAGTGTTTCTTCTTGTGGTAGCATCATGACTCATTTGGAACTCATCAAGTTCTTGGGTGCAGATGAGAAAATTAGATTTGGTGTCTTTTTGACCATGAGGATTACCATTCTTTGTAAATAGATGGAAAATCTATCAATAGTTTCATAGATTCATACGCTTTCCTTGAAAAGTATCAAGGAAAATATTGGGAAAAGTTGCCAAGCAAGATATCATCACTTTGAGTACTTATATTTCTCTAGCGTTCATGGATGATAACTTGGAAGAGGTCAAAGTTGGAGTTAAGCAGTTGTTACCAATGCGCTTGGAAGGCCCTTCATTAAGTATTGATAATATGGATGAGTTGATGAAGGTTGTAGTGAAAGTGGCAGCACTTGAAATTAAGATGCTAGAATGCAGTCATTGGCTGGCAATAACAAGAGTTTTGCTCATCAACAACTTGAAAAGGAGAAATGTTTCCCAAGTATCGTGTTGCCATAGCTAGATAATTCATTGAGAAGGTTTGGTTGACTATTGAGAAGGATGGAACACTAGCACTAGCTTCACTAGATTCTTTAAATTCTTTAGTCCAGATTTAGATGTTGAGGAGTGTTTAGATTAGTCATTTGTGGCTAATTCCATTTTTGACCATTTTCTATTTTTAGGTAGATGAGGAGTCCCTATGTTTAGGCTGGTTTGTTCTTTTATTGTTTAGATTAGATTTGCTTCCACACATCTTTCTTTCTATATTTTTTTGTAACTTTTAGGGGTTACTTTAAGACTTTGATTTATGAGGATAGTTCATTATTGTTTCCAAATCCCTAATCATCATATTTATTGTAAACTTTAAGGGCCTGGGGTACACAATATTCTCATATGAGTTGAAATGAAGCTTATGCTTTAGAAATTATCATTCTTGTATTTGGTTCATGTTTTATGTGTGTGCGTTTGTGTAAGGTTTTATTGAGCAGATTTAAGTGAAGAACAATGTTGAGCTTTATGTGATTTTGTATAAAGAACAATGTTGAGATTTGTATCAACACAACCATTCATATTAGTAAGTGCCTTTCTATGCTTCTAAGAGTGTCTTTCTAAAATTTTGCATTTGGTTTGGTGTTCGAAGTAGTTTTTGTTTAATCCAATCGTGAGTATGTGGATCTTCTGGTCTTTATTTTCAATGAGTTAGGAAGAATTCATGATTTGATTTATTTTATTTTAATTGCATGTTTTTATTCATTAAAAACCTCACTATGGGAGAATAACCATTTAGATCTTGTGCTCATTCTTCAAGAATAAAAAAGATAGGTCAAAGTTTACTTTCAGACTTATAGTTATTTAATTCATGCAGAACTCCCTTTCTGATGTTGTAAGTGTTCATAACTATGACTCTTGCTTATGGCCTGGGGTTTAGGAGCAGTGTTTCATTTTAGGGAGCTTCCCTTGCTACTTTGAAGAGATGTTTATTCCTATGTGCTGTTCTGTTTTGTGATATCTGGAAAGAGGCAAATTTAAATTCTAACAAGGATGAACTCCACCTTGTCACCAAATCAAGGCCTGCTAGATCGTGAATTGGTATGTTGCAAACTTGTAGTTCATGAAAGTTTAATTAAACACACACCGAGGCTCCATTCATTTAATTATGCCATTTGGATTAGAAGCAATGTCTGATGGATGAGTGGTTTATAGTTTGTGAAACTCAGCCAAGGCCTTATACCTAACCTTGTTTTAGTGTTGTAGTCATGAAAACTTAATTAAACACATGGGAATGCACAATTTAGTTAAGAACGCCCTTTGGCATATGATTTGCATTTGATGAGTGACTGGTTTCTATTTTGTCAAAATTTCCAAGGGCCTTCTAATTGACTTTGTTATGTTGTGCCAACTTTTTGACTGCTACATTGATACGTTGAACTTGGTAGATGAATTTGCATTTAGCTTGTTCTTATATCAATTGCTTTTTCTTTTCCCTAGGCCAAATTGTTTGCAAAACTAGCCATTAGCATGTGGCATAGTTTAAAAACTTGGACTCATAGATTACTTTGTTGACCCAAATTTTTTAAAGATCTGTGTTAACTTTGTGTAGAATTAGTGTTCAAATTTATGAAATAGCTTTGAATATTTTGTAATAATTGAATGCCCTTAGTCTATTCTTTTAAGTCGTCATCGTTTTCATGTGTTATATGGCTCTTCAAGATCAAGGAATTGTGGATAACATTCCAGAGATCTATATTTTAATCTTTGGATGGTATTATTGTTTATATTCTAGTTGTCAAATATTGAGAAAAGTTATTAGTGAGATGAGATATTTTTAAGGTCTTTTGCTCTAACCTCAAAAATAGATAGGTCAAGTTTGTTTAAGTTATTTCATCTTTATGCTGAGTGCCAAAGAAAAAACTATTCATTGTTTTAGAATTAGGACTAAATTAAATTAGGGAACTTTTCTAAATTAAATTAGGGAACTTCCCCTATGAATTTGAAATGAGGATTTCCTTAGCCGCTATTTTTCTTTGTGTTGTCATGAAAGTGACAAATAAAAATAACAACACGAACAAATATACAATAGAAGATTCCAACAGGGAAAAACATGATTGAGGCATGAAGAGTAAAGGTAAATTCACTAAAGCCGGAAGTAAAAAAGAAAATATTTATGATGTTTTGAGTAGACTCTAGAAAAATAATTTTTAAAGTGAAAGAAGCTTGTAGCTTTTGGTTTGCAAGCATTTAAATGCCCATCCATTTGGATTTATTATGCCTCATCTAAAAATACACTTGAAAAGAAAGGCCAGTAAAATATTTAACGACAATGATGTGTGGGGAGTTGGTAATGAAGCCTTAATTAATAAGACTTTGAATATTGGAGGATAAAGGTTCTGTTGGTGTACGTTCTATCATCTACCAAACATTAGAATAAGATACCCAAAGGTATTCTATCCTCTCCTGAAAAATCACCACTGGCGATTCCAAGGTCTATATGTGCGAACAAGCGACTTTAGTGGGATAGCTACTTGGGTAGTGTATGCTGAAAATCTCAAGGGGGACTTACGTTTACGAATGTCTTTCAAGCTTTTGGACTTAGATGGATTTATCAATTTTAGGCTCCCTTTTTTTTTTTTGGATTTTTTTGGATTTAGACTTTCAAAAGGGAAAAAAGGGGATAGGGTTTAAGAAAACTGATCTAAACCTACGAATTCTGGAGACGGTATCAACTAGGTGTTCTCGAGAAACCGCACTTTGTTTCGCCACACTAAGGACAACTACACAAAGTGGGTGCAATCTTCAATGGGTTGTGCTTATGATTGAAGTTTTGGCATACACTGGGGATAGGCTCAAACTAACTTTGCACATTGAAATGAAAATCATGCATTCACCAAAAGTATGAGCAGAGATACACCATTTAATTATTACTTATCAAATCCTTCATTTAACTCTAACAACTTTGAAAGAAAATCTAAATTAACTTCTAATTAATGTGTTGAGGAAATTCAAACCATGCCAATCACTCAAATAATAGAGATTACAAGGCCTTAAGAGAAAGCGCACATGCAATGTATTATTTGAAAAATGACCTTCACGCAACAATATATCAAAAACCTCACACTCTCCAAATGAGAGGAGGTAGCCTTATATAGTTTTTCGAAAAATAATGAACGACCGAGATCAAATAGTGATCAAGGGCCCAGATTGAAAGTTACAAACCTTAATTAGGGTTTCTCAAAACTCTATCAGTTAGAAAGAACAAGAAGAAGACAAGTGGCGTAGCTGCTATTATTATTGAGGTGAGTGTCCAGTTTCCCCTTTTGTAGATTCAATGTATTTGGACATAATAAGTCACACTTCCTGGTCACACTTGGCAAATTTCTGATTTGGAAATCGACCATGTCCACGTCATCAGTGCAGGTGGCGAGAGTATCTTCCCAGCCGAGTGCTTGTGTCAGGAAATCTTCGTCTATGCGAATGAAGCTCGAGACTTTGGAGAGATTTGCCTTGAGAACTGGTCCTGTAACTTTGAAGAAGTTTCCTTGAACTTTGTACCTCAAATTCTCTGCACACAGATGCTTCTCTCGCACCTCATCCTGTTGCAATATCTCAGCTGCCACAAGGAAAACCTTGTCTTGAATATCTCTGACGGTTTTTTCAATTTCTACACACTTAGCCTCGGATTTTCTCAGAGATTCAGCCTTTGTAACCAAGGCAAAGTACCAAGTGCTGAAATCATACAGGTCACCAAGCTGGATGACTTTTTTGTTTACAAGATCCTGCCGAGAAAGTCCTCTAATTACCTTTAGATATGGAATAATCCTCTTCTGAATATCCTTCATATCTTCCCAAGTTTCAGCTATGTCTCGAATTCTGCTCAATAAGGAAGATGTGGATTCATGTGCTGCTATTAGGTTCTCAATGAGTATGTAAGCACGTTTTGAAGCATCCACAGTCCATTTTTTCATTTCTTTGAAGGTTGCCTTCATGTCTTCATAATCCTTTAACAACTCTTGTGGAAGAGGTATGGGCAGAGTAACAGGTACCTCATCTCGATTTAGTGGTTGTTAGAGTAATTGGTTTTTACTTGATTAATTAAACAATATTTGTTTAATTCTTTAAGTTCCCAATTATCTTTTTACACTTAAGCTAACATTAGGTGCATATTAATTAATTATTATGTGCAAGCCTAGGGTTTTCCCTTTTTAGGGTTTATTGACCTATTAGAGGTTGATTTTTCTTTTCATTGTATTATCTTTTCACAATACATTTTTTGGTGAATTGGAGCTCTCATCTTTTGAGAATATTTTTTCCTGTGTTTTGTGTGTTCTTCAGATTATTGCTTCCTTGTTTCTCTTTGTAACAGGTTATTCAGCTTGCAGAAGATATTTAGGCTATTGTGGGATTGTATTTCTCAACTCCAATAGAGGTTTCGTCAAATGTTGAACATATCTCTTCCATTGCTGATTCTCTTCCTCAACCTTCATTCTTTTTTCCCTCTCCTTGGCTAGTCTTGCCATGTGGACATTGCAAGAATCATAAAAGTCTTGGATCTCTTGAGCCTGAGTAGGCTTACCCAAACCCACTGTAGTGATCTCATAATCTTTCGGAGTAACATCGTCCTGAGTTTTACTGTCCTTCGGCACAGCTATCTAAAGTGTTCGGAATCCTTCTCTATCTCTTTGAATCAAAGAGAATCTCTTGGCTGGTTTGGGCAGTCTTATCTCAATCGGTTCACTCACCATAGCCAAGAATGCTGCCGTGTTCTCCTCTGAATGATCCTCTTTAGGAGCCTGAGCCTTTATTCTTTCCTTTAACCAATCTGGGATGGTTGACTGCTCCATGCCACTTTCATCAAACTTATCCTTTGTTTCCTTTGGTCCTGTAACTATACCATCTAGGAATTCCCTTGGAAACTCAGGTTTTTTAATTTCTACATTCCTAGCAGATTTGAGCTCTTGGGCTGGTTCTTCCATTACCTCTTCCATTGAAGGGGAAGGAGCTCTTACTCCTATATCAATAATCATCCTCTTTTCATCAGCTGTAGCCTTGACTGGAGTAGCGGATGCACTACTTAAGGTCGAATGACCCTCATCAGATTTATACTTTCTGCTTGCATCTGTGACTACTTTCTTTCCTTTACCCCCCAAAGAATTTTCAGTGGGTTCTTTCCTTTTTCTAGATCCAACACTTTTTGGATTTGGAGCATTGCCTGAAGAGATACCATGGTTGGAAGACATTGATTCATTGGTCCCCATGAGATCATATGTGAGATCGGTACCTTTGGATTTAAGATCCTTTGTCTTCTCACCTGCCCACCATTTCGAATATTCAATTATTGGTCTCATAAGGTCACTCAAGTCCGACCTTTCAAAATCCGACCAATTAACCAAGGCAAGGGGCTCATTTCTCAATTTGTCAAAGTGAGGCTGCTCAAACTCGAGATCATCTTCAAGCTGATCTGCTACTCTAAATACTTCTGTTGCTCTAATCGAATTCAGGGGAAGTCTGGACCACAATCTCTTTCTGACTTCAAAACTGTCAGTTGCATCAACCCAATAGTCTTCGAGATTCGGTCTATGCTCGAATATTTCTCCATCAACCCTTTTCATCTGGTGAAAAGGGTCAAAATGTGTTCTAGCCTTATACTGAAAGAATGGGTACCAAACAAGCTCCTTTTCAACACTAGCAGCAGCCTGTGATGATGGACATGTCTCCAATCCATTTCCAATAGTGAGAGAAGATGTTCCTGCTTCTGCTTCTCTCTCTGAACAATCATATAATTTTCCAGCTGCCTAACAACTTCAAGCAACACTACCCTGTTGGTGGGATACATAGGTAACTTGTAAGGAGATCCAGAGAATCCTTGAATTCTCAGATAAGTAAACTTAGGATACTGGATGTACTAATGCTCGAATCTGTTGATAAAATCTTTAGATTCTTGGGAGAGCCTTTCATGCAGACCACCTTGGAGTGTCTTAGTAATGTGCATTAAGAATGCAGCGTTGACTCTTTTGAAGTGAAATTTTTCCTCTAAGTGCAACTGCGGGTAGCAATTGCAAACAACAAACTGATTTTCTTTATTTCCCACTTCTCCTCTACAAGGGAGTCCTCTGTATCTGTAGGTTCGAGCAAGAGAGTACACCAGATAGGAATTCATATAGAATATTCTGTTTTTCTCTAAATTCTTCTGTTGGTCATCAAGATTATCACTTATAATCCTTGCCCAATCAATCATCTTCACTCGGGTATTTATCTCATTGATGAAGTAGTACATCGAAGGCTCAAATGGCGCGCCTTGTGGACTAGCCATGACCCTGTTTAACAAAACTATCAAATCTCCAATATCTTCCTTCAAATATGCTCTTATAAGATCCTTAGGTAACTTGGAAGCACCTTTCCTTGCCTTTTCCAACCATTGATTAATGTTGGCCTTATATTCTTCAATGTTATCTTGGTATAGCCGTGTTGCTTCTTTCTTCGTCATTTAAACAGGGTTAGGATATTCAGGGATGCGGAAAGCTTCCCTGATAGCAACATCGCTGACATTTGCCAAGACTCTCCCATCAGGTGCTATGATCTCTCGGCTTATAAAATTGTAGTGCTTAGAGTATTCTACTACCAACTCAATACACTGCATCGCTAGAAGGAAACCAACAGCCTGTACAATTCCATTTCTCATCATCTTTTTGGGAGTTGCTGTAGGCATAAAGTTGTCTAGGCCATACATTTGCTGCTTGAACTCCCTCAGGTTGATATGCCCCAGGTTCGACCAGCTTCTACTTAGACCTCATCTTGGATTCTGGAGGGGAATCTTTATCCACCTGAAACTTCATCCTGGCTGTGAGGAACCTGCAAAACAAACAAACTTAAGTTAAATTCTAAACTTTCAGGCGTAATTTGTGAGTTTAGTGGCTAAGTAGTGTCGACGTGTTCTTTTGACGACGTCGAACACAGAATAAAGTCACCAACGGTCACCTTATCCTCTCTTGATCAAGATCAGTCCGTATGCTAAGATTGCTTAAAGTTCAAACGGCTAATTCCAAGGTTCCTTCAGTGCGTGGATGTGACTCAGTTGTTTGATGGGTTTGCTGTTAACCCAAGGGGCCTTACGTGTGTTCAATTGAAAAAAACTCATGCAAGCTCAAGGATTTCTAAATGGATGATTTGCAATGAAAGCCCTAGTTTTAGATTATTTTGATTTTTCGAATTATGCAAAAAGTAAATGAGAGTAGGGTAGAGGGGACTATGCTAAAGCTAATCTAATCCTAAGAATAGGAGACGGGATCACTCATGCAAAATCAAACCACGCTTCGCTTCGCCAGTAGAGCATAACTACGCGAAGGCGGTGCAATCTTCAAAGGGTGCGTAGAGGTTTTTCAGATCACCAATATGGACCATCAGATCGAACAATCTTCACTGATGATCGAAGTTAAGTGTACACACATAACAAAAGGCTCAGGCTAACTTTGCACGGTATACAACAATCAACTGTACACCAAAAGTATGAGCTCAGATTCTGCAACAAGTACTTCTATCAAATCCGGTTCTCCTAATATGTAAGCAAATCTAATCTAACTAAAGAGAGCAAGACCATGCAGATTGCTAAAATAGAACGAGAATACACCCTCAAAATCGAACAATGTATTAAGTTGGCTACTTCAACAATCTTGATGCAACAATCTCAGATAATAATCTCTCTTCCTTTTCAAATGAGAGGGGGTCACCCCTTTATATAGGCCTTAGGCCATGCAAACCCTAATTAGGGTTTCACCCCAAAAGATTCTCCACTCAAGATGCAACAAGGTGGGAATCGGCAATTAATAACCCATCATGCCCATATACAATTAATTCAAAAGCCTAAAATAGTGCCCACTAGTGCATTAAATGCACCCCACTATACCGATCATGCCCAAAATATAATAAACATCTCCATGCAAGGAATAAATGCCCATCATTCTTTATGCGACGACGACATGCATGGAGAATCTATCATAGAATCATAAATAAGGCGGCTGCATGCAAGAAGATTCCTCATGCGACGACAACATGTATTGACTGGACCCACACTTAGTCAAAATACCCCCAACAGTAAATACGCCACCACTATTCGACTAAAAGATTCTCGTCCAAGAATGGACGACCATTATCCCGTTCATTTATGGCGTATGCAATGAATTTGTTGATGACAACTTCTAGCTCTCCGATGGAGACACTTGGCACATTTTCAATGTCAAATTCCATCAAGGCAATTTCTTTTTCACTCTTGGAAAAGAAGCTCTCCCACTCCATCATGATTTCTTGTGTTTTCTTCATTATACTAGAAAATGAAGAAATGTTTGCAAAATGTTCCTTAGGGAATGAACCTAAGAAGAAGAACTCATGCAACTAAGATTTCAGGGAGTTCACTGTTATTCCACCGTCATTGAGTTTCCTTACGAACAATGCCTCAATTGCATTGATGATTTCCTCCTGCACCCCTTTGATGGAATCTTTCAAAGTAAAGGAGTCTACGCTAAATTTATCGAAAGTGTTCTTTCCTGAGCACACGACGTAGAACCATCGGGGAAAGTCATAAGCTTCGTTCTCTTGAATTACTTTCCCATCAATCAGAATTTGCCTTGGAATCTTCATCAGGGCCCTGAGTTGTGGAATGGTTAAGTCTTGGTATACGTGCACATCCTCCCACAATCCTTGTGCTGTCTCCAATCTGCTCAGGAGGGCCACGAACTTTGAATGAAGGTGAGCTAAGTCCTCGATGAATTGTCCTGCTTCAGTGTAAACATCTTCTATCCATTCCCTGGAGTTTTGCGCCATCGTTCTAATAATTTTCGCATCATCAACAACTTCCTTAGGAAGGGAGGAAGGAGGAGTGAATGAAGAACCTGCCTCCTTGAGGGGTCTTTTGAAACTCCTGATGTACTCGCCTAGGGCTCTATTTTCTTCTCTCAGCCGCTTACATTTCGCCTTTGATTTCAGCATCTTTTCCGTCATGGCTAAGGAAGATTCTTCAAAGTCTCCCATTACTTGACCTGTGGAAGCATGGCCAAGATCAATTTGTCTGATAACATAATCCTCCAGCCTGATTTCGTTCCTGTCTTTGTCTACTGCAAGCTCAGCAATGTGCAGGGTCCGAGATCTAGACTCTTCCGTGACAACCTTGGAAAATTTCCGGGGAGCCTTCCTTTCTGCTGGCTGATCCATCTTTTTCAACAATTCTTCCAACTCCCGGGCTGGATCAGTTTCCTTTTCTAGTTCCTTCTCAGCCTTCCTACCAACCTATCTGGAGCGGGGATGGAGTGACTATGAATCTCTACGTGCTCCTGCTCCTGTGACTCTTCTTCCATTTCGCCAAGGATAGCTTCCACAAAGCTATCCTGACGAGCCTCCTCCTAGTGTGAGGGACTTTCTGGTCTTTGACTTCTTGGCTGATGGTGTCTCTGTGAAGCGTTAATGCTGAGTATATCTAGTGCCAGAATGCTCTCTGGAGGTGGACCTGTTGGATGTGAAAACATCTCTACCTCCTGCACACTCGAGGAACTCGCCGGTGAATGCTCCCTCTTTGTCCTTGCTCTCTTTTTTGGAGGTTCTTCCTACTGGACTTCTTGTTGAACCTCCTATGGAACTTCCTGCTGGATATCCTTCTTCCTTGTTGTCCTTGGTCTTTTTGGGGCATTTTTTCCTTTATCAATTTGAACTTCCCCTCCTACCTGGGCCTGTGAAGAGCCTTCGGTCGCCTCACTGTGGGAATCTAGACTTCTCATTAGTTGATATGTCAAATGAACATTTCCTTCCGTCAACTTCCTTATTTGCCGGTCAATCCAGTGCTTAGTGAATTTCAGCACTGGTCTAGCCAAGACATTCAAATCATCCATTTCGGGCTCTAACCAATCTGGCAACTGAATGGGCTGATCTTTTACTTTCTCAAATTCAGGTTGCACCAAATCTGAATCCTCCTTCACTTGATCCGACACTTGATAAACTTCACTTTATCTGATGGTGTCAAGGGGCAGTCTGGAATGCATTTTCTTCCGGACCTCAAGGTCATCCTCGACACCTGCCCAATAATCTTCTAAGTGAAACTTGTGTATGAATTTGATGCCAACAACCTTCCTGATTTGGCGGTAAGGATCATACTGGGCCCTAGATGTATAAAATGGCAGGCGATAGAATGCCAATTCCCCTGCTGCACCCTCAGTGGCCTCCAAGCCTAGGCATATTTCCATGAAGTCACCCAAGACAACTGGGAATTCAATTGATTGCTTCTTCTTCTGCAATTGATCATAGGCAGTTAACTGTCTCATGAGCTCCAACAATATGAGCTTGTCTGATGGATATCTTGGCAATTTGTATGACTGGAATGAGAATCCTTGCGTCTTGATGTAGGTGAATTTAGGAAACTGCAAGAATGTAGCTCCATACTTCTGGACCAGGACACTTGCTTGCGGCGACACCCTTACGTGCAACTTCTACATAAGCCGTGTCAAGTACATAGTGAAGGTGTCATTCGCCAACCTGTAAGAACTAACATTGTGAAGATGCAGCTGGGGATAACACTCATGTACTTTCAGCTGTGCTGGTCCGCAACCCATGATTCCTCTTTCTGGCAGACCATCAAATCCTCCCCTTTGCGCAAGCATATAGAACAGGTAGGAGCTCATGAAAAAGGACTGGGACCTTTTTTCTTTTAAGTTTTTCAACTGCTCATGCAAGTAATGACTAATCAATCTGGCCCAGTTAACTAGCCCATTTGCATTCATGATCTTGCTTATGTAGAAGAACATCTAGGTTTCAAAGTTCACAGAATGTGAACACCCCATTACTCTGCTCAGCATCTTTATCAGGTCCACATACTCCTACTTGAACTCAAAGATAGTGAGAGTCTTTGGCATCTTGGAGGCATGCATCCTAGGCTTCAACAACCACTACTTATTAATCAAATCAGCACACCGGGCAGGACCTACTTCATATACTGCCTTAGCTCCGCTGTTGGTCCTGTATGTCATGGAATAATGCGAAGGAATCCCGAAAGCCTCACCAATTGACTTCGGAGTCAATGTTGCCTGCAACTTGCCATCTGATGTTGAGATTGTCTTCCGCTCCAAATTATAATGTTTTGCACACTCTAGGATCAAGTCTGGACACTGAATAGTAGGAGGAAAACCAGCTGCCGCAACAATTCTGCTCTTGACAATTTTGATAGCTGTTGGGGATGGACTATGCCCATCTGTCCCGAACATTTTGATCTTGAATACAGCCAGATTGAATTTGCCCAAATTAGTATCGCTGATTTCTTCCCATTTGGAATTCAGCCGGGAATGAGGAAGGAAACCTTTCATTTCTGCCTTGATCAATGTTTGCTTGGAGAGGGAAGCTGCCTTGCTTGATTCCGCCATCTTGAAAAGCACCTTGGAAATGATGAAAACAAAGACTAAGTATGACCACTCTTGACTTCTCCAATTCTTCTTTCTTGAATCCTGCACGTGAGAAATGAAATGCCTCTCCATGCTTATATAGAATCCTTCAAAACGTCTTGCTAAGTTAGGAGGCATCAAATTAGCAATTGAGTTTATGATGCGTCATACTTTCCCAATCACTGCGCTATGCAAAAGAAACTTCCTTTGTGAGTGAGTTCGAATTTAGAAGTTTCATTAAATGCACTAAGCCATGTGTCATACTTGGAAGATTCTCTTCGCCAACTCATTAACTTCCACTCTTTCAAATTTCGGAGGGAAGTTGAACGATTTTTTCAAGATTTGCTTGATTTCATTCTAACTTGTTGCCTTCTGCTTCTGAAGAAATTTTCACGCCCTTTTCAACATCCCCTATTTTTTAGGGATCCCCCTTAAATTTAGGAGCTAGGTTCATTGGATAGAGAAATTCACCACGATTCCGAATCTATAAAATTTTCCACATTCTGACAAGATTCAGTGTCTAAAAATAGAAATTTCAAAAATTTGCCCAAGGGGATTTTTACTTTCGATTCCTCCTTGACCCTTTGACTTTGCATACCTTAGAATATTTTCTGAATTTTCAATCCTAGGCGTGGATTTTTCATTGGAGAGGGAATTTCATCAATTTTGTGAATTCTCCATGACTTCTTGATTTTGGCGCCCAGCTGGAGAGTAGGGCGGAATTTTGCATTGGTGGAGGATTCAATGAATATGTGAATCCTCCATGCCTCCTTGATTTTGGCGCCTGTCCTTCATCTTGGGTGGAATTTCCCACTGGTGGAGGATTCAATGAATTTGTGAATCCTCCATGCCTCCTTGATTTTGGCGCTTGTCCTTCATCTTGGGCAGAATTTGCCACTGGTGGAGGATTCAATGAATTTGTGAATCCTCCATGCCTCCTTGATTTTGGTGCCCAGCTGGAGAGTAGGGCGGAATTTTGCATTGGTGGAAGATTCAATGAATTTGTGAATCCTCCATGCCTCCTTGATTTTGGTGCCTGTCCTTCATCTTGGGCTGAATTTTGCCTTTCCATGCTTCCTCTGGATTGGGATGGATTTTGAGCCCCTTTCGGATCAGGCTACCATATAAGAATTTGGGATGATTTTTCCAGACTTAGAGAAATTTCCCGAGCTTTCCATTTCAGGATTGGGCTTCCAACACTCAATCATCTTTTGGCTTTCTCTGTCTGCTTTCTGACTTTCCGGAATTAGAAATAGTTGCAAATGCCTGATCTTTGTCACCTTGCCCAAATGGTCCTATCAGAACAAACTTTCCAAAAATAGAAACCTTTAAAGTGTCAGCGTTAGACCCCTAGACAGGATACAGAAATGACTTACCAAAAATAGAAATTACTAAAAATAGTAAGTTTGATTTTTGGCAAAACGATGACATTCTGTGACTCAGTAAAATCCCTAAAAAATAGGAATGCTCCGTTTTGGCTCAAATTTTACTAGGAGGTTCCTTGAAGGGTCTTGATTCCAGTTGTGTGTTCAGTTTTTCCAAAACCCTAATAGAAACCAGTGTTCCACGGGGACGCGTCCCCCCCCTTTTCGGCCATGTCTCCCCGTAAGAAATGTCTTGGGGACGGGGGGACGGGGACGCGACGTCACCCGCCGTCCACCCCCGCCGTCCCGCCACTGCCACCCAAGCATCGCTAAGACGCCCAGACGTCTCCTATCGCCCCCACGTATATGCAATGTTTAAAATTTAAAAAAAAAAAATTGACTTTTTAAGTTTTTTGAGGGTTAAGGGGTAACTCTAATTGGACGTGGGCCAATAGAAAAATAACACCCGACGCCTTTAGAAAATAATAAAAGTATTTTTGGCCTCGTGGGGCGCTGCCCCTTGACCCTGCAAGGGGCAATGCCCCTTGACCCCAACTTGGGGGTGCTGCCCCCAAACCTCCATTGAAAAATATAGGGGGAAACTGCGCCGATAGAAGTAGGGAAAATCTAACCTCCGAGTCTGATTAGGCTCCATATAACAACACAACTTAGAAATCTTGGTATTTAGATTTAGTATTTCAAATTTCCTATAGTCTCATTTGAAATGTAATTCTTATACTGTAATACTGTCATACATCTTTTCAAAACTAGTTTTTCAAGTACTATATGTATATGTATAACTATATCAGCACCACCACCCTGCCACCCCCCTGCCGTTGTCCGCAAACTTAGGCCTTTGCTCCCCTCGTCCCGGAAACGCGTCCCTGTGTCCCCCCATCCCCAACGCCCGTGGAACACTGACAGAAACCCCTAAAATCTAGGACAAAAGGCAGAAACCCTAAAAAAAGACAAAACAGGCCCTAGACTTCACCAAACTCGCCCAAACAAAAAGCAGACTAAATCCAAATCACCCTCGAACACCCACAAAGTGGAGAGATTGACGAGACTGCCACTAAAACTCACAAAAAACCAAGACCAAATGACCAAAAGGGCCTAAAAGTTAGGGGGTCCCTATCTGGGATGGGGTGATGTGTGATTAGGCCACAACAAGTAGTCCTTGAAAATTGGATTTTCAACACTTGATATTCTGAAAATCCTAAGGAAATCCCTTGAAAATATTCTAACTTAAGGAGCTTATAGTCTGATTTAACTTCAAAATCAGAATTAAGTTCGTTCAAAACTTCAAACTCCTTAAAATTTACTCTAACTTGCTTGAAGGGCAGAAAATGAGAAAGAAAGGAAGGGAAATCTATTAAATTTATTCTTTCTCCTTAAACTTTGAAGAAAATTGGGATCGAAACCCAATGCCCTGCCCTCAAAACTAATTTTCACCTTTGAAAAATGAAGAAAAATGAGAGAGGAAGCTGTTTGGAGAAAAGAATCAGATGTTAATCTCAGAAAATTAATTAATATGCTCTCCAAACTATCAAATCTCTTCCAAAATCTGTGTTGAAACTTGTGAAAATGGTTGAAAAACTCAGGAATAAGCTTGGGGTCTCCTCCAAAACCCTTTCAACCTGCATAAAACCTTTCAAGTTTATTCTCAATTTGCTCTAGAAACTTTGAATATCAAGTGAAGAAATGAGGAATGAAGCAGGTACTTGTATTAGAGTTCGAATCTGAAATTAGAAACATAGAGGATCTTCGAAATTTGTTTCTAACTTGTCATTTAGTCTTTTGAAACTACAAGGAAACATTTCTAATTTGGCGTTTAGTGAACTTGTCAACACTTAGGGAAGTTCGAACTTCATCTTATCTTCCAAATGCAAGTTTCTAAATTCATTTCCAATCTACAAATCGAGCTTGATCTTCAAATCGTTGAATCCAAAACTTTCTATCTTGATCTCAGTTCGAACTCTATCTTGAAATCTTGCTGACCTCACCTTGGAATATTCTTTTGCTTTCAAACTTAGCATGTCTTCTCATGGGGCGGACTTTATTGTTTTGATTCTCCTTCCCATGGCGGACTTGAACAAACTTAAAAACCATTCCTTATGCCTTAAGGGGACTTCATGTTTGTCATGCACCAACATACTCTCCAAGGGCGGACTTTGCACTTTAAAACTCCTTCATAGGGCAGACTTCATGCACTCAACTTCAAGGCAGACTTTGGAGGGTGGACTTTGAGACTTAAGCACCATTTGCTTCTTATCTTACCTTAGGGTGGACTTTGGAGTCTCCCTCTTCATCATGGGTGGACTTTAGAAGACTTCATCTCACTTTGCTTGCTTCTTACCTTAACCTTCATTGCAAGGTGGACTTTGAGCTGGCTATGATCTTAGGAGGGAGGAATTTTTGGAGAACATGACCATTGCCTTGGTACCTTGGGCGGACTTTCTCCTACATGTGCACTTTGGAGGGCGGACTTTTTGGAGAACATGACCGTTGCCTTGGTACCTTGGGTGGACTTCTTGAAGTTCACCTTGGGCAGACTTTTTGTGAGTCTTCATCATCTTGGGCGGACTTTATGAAGATCATGACCATGCTTCCCTTCCATGAGGGCGGACTTTTGATTTCCCGACTTACATTCACCACCAAACATGGATTAGCCAGACTTAGAGAAATACTTGAAAAACTTCAAAATTTGATAACTTCATCAATTTTAGCCAGATTAACATGAAATTTGAAATCCATACTCAGGAACCTATCCGAAGCGTCATGACCCCTAAAATCCAAGAACTTTGCTTTTTGGGTTAAAACTTGAAAGTTTTCGATCACAATCGATGCAGGTCAATGGTGCTGGTGTAAACCCTAGGTCCCTACTCTGAAAAAGCAAAAAACAAACATCCCTAAAAAATTGGGAAAACTTTCTAAAAATAGCCATCCCGGGGATCAAGCTAAAAATGCCAAAAACGAAACTTCCTAAAAAATAGGAAAAAGCAAAAAACAGACATCCCTAAAAAATTGGGAAAACTTTCTAAAAATAGCCATCCCGGGGATCAAGCTAAAAATACCAAAAACGAAACTTCCTAAAAAATAGGAAAAAGCAAACTTTCCAAAAATAGAAAGTTGTCCAAATTTGCTCAAATCAATTGCGTTCTTCGTCCTTTGGCCTTTCTAGGCACTTTGACGATGTCTAGACTCTATTATCCCTTGGCTTGCAAAAACTAACTTTCAATCCTTAAGACTCAAACCGTTCAAAACTTGACAGAACTGAGCAAAACTGAAGCGGAAGGCAACGGGACACTAAAAACCCCTAGAAAGCAGCAAAGGAGAGGGTCCCCATTCTCAATGGGGTGATGTGTGAAAAAGGTCACAACAGGTTCAAACCTCACATTGTCCTTTTTCATCACATCATTTTTGCTCTATGAATTAAATTTATATTCTTTTCATTTTTTATGCAATCAATGCTTTGACTTTTGAGACAATTTGTAGTGATAAGGTTAATGTGCTTTCTAAACAAAAATAAAGTCTTGGTTTGATCATATTGTAAAGGTGCATTATTAGTGGAACACCT
Source organism: Cryptomeria japonica (assembly GCF_030272615.1). Lineage (NCBI taxonomy): Eukaryota > Viridiplantae > Streptophyta > Pinopsida > Cupressales > Cupressaceae > Cryptomeria > Cryptomeria japonica. Next base: position 293,106,118 of record NC_081414.1, on the reverse strand, counting down.
TTAAAATTGACAATGTTTAGTTTCATTATGTTACCAAATGTTTGTATTCTTGAAGCCATCAATGCTCTACTCCACAAAGATTCTTGAGACTTGCATGCTTTTACCATCAAAGAGTTTAATGTGGCATCAACCGAATAAAGAGTAATAGGCTCTTAGAGGAGGCTGGAAGCATTGGAGGTTGGACGAATCTTATTATCTTGAGCTAGCCTCTTGTTCATAGATGACACTTTGCATGAAAAGTTCCGGTTCTATATTTGTGTCTCTTTTTGGAGCAAGTTGGGTGCTTGGCAGTTTTGTGTTGTATCTGTGGATAGTTGAGTATGTCTTGATCCACAGACTTGGTAATTTATATCTATAGATAGTTAAGTATGTCTTGATCCATAAGCCTAGAAGTGTGTACGTGTGAAAAGTTGAGTATGTCTTGATTGACATGCAAAGTTGTATTCTTGTGGATAGTTGAGTATTGTTGTTTTATTTTGTCACTTCTGTGACAACACAAAACAACAGTGTGGATGAGGAAATCCTCCAAGTTCGTAGGGCAAGCTCCTTGATTTAATCTACTTTAACATTTAATACCAAAAACAAGCTTGTTAATATATGAACACTACACAACCTAGTTAATACTTGAAAAACAATTAATAATCACAAAGCATTCAAATCTGTTTCATAGATTCAATCATTGATGTCACACAGAGTTGACACCGATTGTCTTATTAATTACAACACTTGGGATTGGGTTTGAATAGATATCTTGGCAGCATAAGTTCGTTTCACTTCACATTTTTAACACAAAGACACTTAACAATGTAATTGACTTTGAACTTGAATGACAATTTTTGTAGCATAAGTCTAGCATTAACTCTCATTACATTGTATGTGCAAATGACACATATTTATAGTCTCCTAGCTGTATTTTTTTTGAAGCTTTAAACATAATAAAAATAATTGCTTTGAAAGCAATTCTATCATCTTTCGAAAATAATATAAAAATAACATATTTTCTATCCATTTTTGTTTCTCATCTTAAGCGTCCATTTGAATATAACTTAAGGCTCTAATATTTTAATTTTTTCTCTAATTTTCCTTTAACTAATCCTCAATCTTGGCTTTGACGTCACTTTGAATAAAGGGCTTGGATTCATTGATTTATCTCTTTTATTTTGCTTTATTTTCATTCCAATCGTTACATGGGCCCATAAACTAACTTGGATGCCACTTTTGCTCTGTTTCCCACTTTGTTTTTGCAATTAAAGCTTAGGCACCCATTTGCTTTCTGGTGGAAGTTTTTGTTCATTAATTTCAGTTTTCAAATGATTAATTCACAACTGCAAATTTATTTAAAAACACAGATTTTGATAAAAAATCCATCTCTCATTGCCTCTCATCTTTCTAAATTCTATTTTCACATGACAAAGTTTGAAATTGTTTTGTTAATTTGCTATTTTTGCCATACGTTGCTCTTCTCCAGAATAGCAAAATAAACACGATTTTCGTGCTTATTTCCTCAATCTAGGATACAATGTAAACTTAGAGGCTATATATTGTAGTTTTTTCCTTTCATTTAACATATTGATCTAATTGAATACAAATATTGAAATCTTGTTATTCTTATATTATTTGCATTTGAATTATTTTAATCTTTCTGTGTAGTTTAATATTGCATAATCTTTATTAAACCTAAAAAATCCAAATGACAGTAGTAAGACCTTATTTTATTTATGCAAAGATTTGCTTACTTTAGATGATATCTCAATTGACATAGAAATGAACAGGGCCATGTGTTGCAGAGTTATTTTAATGTAATCTCTCTTCCTTAAATGCCTTGCCATTGGAAGGTAACTTCATTCTAGATGAAAAAGGAGGTATTGGCAAACATCTTGCATAGGTCCTCTACTAGATCATAAGGTCCAACAAAGTACAGTCTAGCACTAATTTGTTCAGGCCCATAAGTAGCATGAATTTCCTAGTTTGTGTCTAGCTCTACGAGCCTCAATGTGTTTTGGTCAGAGTCATATCATTTGTATTGAGCATTCAGATGGTTTCTAGGTTTAAGTTCAAAGTTCTGTGGGTACAAAAATGTGTCCATGAACAACTGTTGCTGATTTTGTGGAAGACATTGGATGAACCTATTGTACTCCTTGCATGTTGAAATTTCATGTCCTTTTAAGCTTGTAAAACATGCAATTGTTCTCAGTATCATATTTATGTGGTGAACTACTGTGTTTATTTTGGCTTTGCCTGTCATTAAATCATTATATCATTCAGATTTAGCTATATATTGTTACATTTGTTTTGCCATTTGTGGAATTTTTGGCCTTTTTTGAAATATTGACATTTACCTTATTAATCAATAGGGTTTGCATGATTTGACCTGAGATGCTTCAAGTTTGTCATTCATTTAATACACATGATTTACTGCAATATGTTTCAAAGTCAAACAATATTCTCTGTTATCCTTTTTTGTTACATCTTGGGCTAGTCAATCCTTAGCAATTTATGCATATTTGCACTCTATTACTTATGTATTGGCATATTCATCTCTGCTTCATAAATACAATTATTTCATAAATGACTTAAGACTGTATTTAACACCATTTGGAAGAGATTTTAAGGTTTCAATGCTCTTTTTTCTTTCTGTTAACAGGTTCCAATTTATAAAGGGGTATAATATGGCCAGCAGTACTAGTAGTTCATGTCCATCGAAAGAGTCTTTTGAATATGAGTTGCTTGATAAAGATGCAGAAAACCTTAAGACTGTTTCAGCACTGCCCATTCAATCTAGTCCTTGGATTGATCCTGAAGTCTTAAAGCTTACACATAGAATTGGAAGGGGCCCTTTCGGTGATGTGTGGATAGCAACGCTTCATCATTTTACAGATGACTGTGGTGATTACAGTGGTAATTATCGTGAAGTGGCGGTTAAGATGTTAAATTTTGTAAGTGAAGAACAAATTCAGCCTTTGATGAAAAAATTTGAGAGCACATTTTACAAGTGTCAGGGCACACATGTATGTCAGCTATATGGTATATCTGTAAAAAATGGCAAGGTAACAGATTTCATTAGCATATTGTAAATTCACATTGTTACTCGTTTTAAAATTATTTTTTGATTTAGTTTACTGGAGTAGTTATTTATTCATTTTTTTGAAAGTGTCTGGATATACTTGCTCCTTTTAAATTTTTGTGTAGATTTGCATAGTTATGAAGTTTTATGAAGGCTCTGTGGGAGGAAAAATGGCTCATCTCAAAGGAGATCGACTTCCCTTACCAGATATCCTAAGGTACTATGATAGATACAAATGTAAATGCATTTGAAAGATTTTTTTTATCAAAATGAAGATATTTGCATATTAGTTACAAGAACGCGCATAGACATTCATTTTTCTAATCCACAGAGCTGGAAAGATTGAGGCATGAGATTATTCACCTGCAGTTTTGCTACAAAGGGGGTAGTCTACAACTTTTGGCACACGCTTTTTTGCAATTATTTCTGAGAACTGATATGACAAATTGGTAGAGTTGTACTAATTTTCACTTGTTGGAGTTCTCAAGATAAATACATCACTTCATTCACTTATCTGGTTGACTTTTTTTCATTGATTTTGATATTACTGAAATAAAAAGGAGAATGGTTGTTTCTCTTAATATTTTGATGGTGTAGCCTGTCTAATTGCACAAAACAAGATGCCTATTTCATATACACGCATGCGCATGCACACACACACACACACACACACACTTGTCGGCACATAGACATAGACACAGAGACACACACACATCCATACCCATGATGGAAATATTGTCGTTGATGTCAAAGGAATTTGCTTGTTATCATATTGGATATTGATGAACTTATTGACGATGTTTGCAAATATGAATTAGTATACTTTACAGTACCATTTTGGATGATACTTTACAGTACTTTATACATACAGAATATGCATGCAGTGATAAGCGTTCTTGATTGACAAAGATCATGAAGTTTGATGAATGCTTGCACTTTGTTGATTATACAGAAGTTTGGTTTACACTATACTTTACGTGATTCATATTTTACAGTCTGATCATATATATTTTACAGATCTGATTTAGTTGAAGAAGTCCTCATCATCCTCATCCACGTTGAAGACTTGATCATTGCTACCATGGACTAATATGATTAAAAAAAAAAGAGATCACAGACCATCTCTTCTACAGCGTAGAGAAAGACAATGAAAGTTCTCTGTGACAAATTAAGGAATGCACAGAAATGAATGAATAGAGAACAGCGATTAAAATAATATACAGTGATCAATTGGTAATGAGCAGTGATTGGCAGCAATAATAAAAATCTAAAACAACAATTACAAAGGAAGTTATTTTTTGATAAAAAGAATTCAAATAAATTATTTATGGGGCCCACCTCCTCATGTTAGAGTTTCCCACTAGAAGACAAATTTATGGGGCCCACCTCTTAATGTTAGAGCCCCCACTAAAGACATAATAATCCTACGTAAAAGGATTATAAGGAAGTGACTTAAAGATAGCGATATTAATGAACCAAGACAAAGACCGATTCCACACTAATGTGCAAAGGTGGCATCTCTTTAAAATACAAGTTGAGGTGTCAGCATCTATGGAAGCTATTCATAGTATCGAAGAATGTGGGAGTCTACATGTTGCCGTTGATAAAGATGACACGTGTCTTAAGTGAGCAATTCTTAGAAGACTTGGAGAAAATCCGATACTTGGTTTAAATTGAAGGGTGATGCGAAAGCTCTAAGTTTGAAGATGCATCAAGGCAATGATAATAGGCAGCGTTGAAGACTAATGCACAGGCAGTGATTGAAATAATGCAGCTATCTGTTAAAAGTGATCTCTAATGTTCAGCATTAAAGTGAATATCCATAATACAGCAATATAAGACAGAGTTCTGAAAGTATTCCTAAGCACAGGTTTATGTAATAACAGCGACTCTGTATTATGTAACACATAATAATAAAAAAGAAGCAGCGATTAAAGAAAAGAGATTCAAATTCAGAAACGTGGCATTTTGAAGACCATTGTAAAGACCATGCAGCATTTGAAGTCGTCTGAGCAAGCAGGCATGAACGTCATTCAAAGAGACCGCCGAAATAATCATTGACAAGATTCATGGGTGCAATAAACACAGTATTAACGTATTTTATGGAGCAGCTGTAGATATCCAGTAATCAATAGTAAAGAAACGTGGCCAAGACACATCCAATGATCATAAAGACACAACGATAGTATTGTTTGACCAGTGAAGAAGGAAACAATTGTGATCATATGAAAGCAATGAATTTATTCAAAAATATACAGCAGATTCTGAAGGAAGAGTAATTGCAATAAGTTCATAAAAGACTTAGGTGCGATTAAGGTTAAAAAAAGACAGATATATTTCAAAGTCAGCGATACAAATAATAAAGTATTATGATTTGATTATGAATGATGGAATTTTCTTATAGACAAAACGGATTCATTAAGGGATTTGTTTATGTAAAGGAAAGGTGCGATTAGTGAAAAGAGATATTAAAAAAGGGGGTGCATCGTCTTATGAAATGATGTCTTTCCACGTAAAGACATAAAGGTACGATAAGTTTATAAGACAATAGAAGTCAGAAATAAGAGTAATGTGCTGTGAATATATGTGGAGTTTGAAGAACAAAATAAAAAGAATATATTTTGGATGAGTGCATGGAAGTTTGAAGAGGTATACAGCAGAATGAGAAATTAAGATGAAGCAGATATAAAGAGTATATATGCAGATATAAAGAAAATTTATTCAGATATACAAAAGGAACATGAACAGGCTGAATAAGAATATAAAGAAGATCATTCCAGATTTGTATGGGCAGACTTATGATAGTTTTATGGCAGAGTTATAGAAAAGAATATGTGCAGATTGGAGAACAGACTGTAAGAGAGTTTTGTGGCAGACTTGTGATCATTTTGAGAAGGTGATTGTAACAATGTGAAGAAGAGAATTATAGCAGATTTGTTGAAGACATTATAATAGTTTGAAAAAGAAAATTTGAGAAGAATAGAATCTATCATCCATTGTTACAGCAACATCGTCAAGGTGGAAAATCAGATTTATGAGAAGTGGGTTGGTGCTCACAAAATCAGATTTATGGGAAGTGGGTTGGTACTCACAAAATCAGATTTAGGAGTTGGTGTTCACAAAATCAGCTTTGGGAGTTGGTGCTTCTAGTGGGTTGGTGCTCACAAACAAACTTAGGGGTTGGTGCCTATGAACAATGTTGTAGAAGATATTCATATAAAAGTATTGATTTGTTGTGGTTTTCTTCTGTAAGGATTTCCACGTATATATCTTGTGTTCTACTTGTTCATATTAGTTAGATCAGATATGAATGTTGATATGCAATGAATATGTTAATGACATAAGTTATATACTTTTGACTGAAGTTGAAAATGTTTAATTTGGTAAAATTTATTGTTATACTGATTCACCCCCTCAGTATAACCATGTGCTCTTCAACCAACACAAAAAAAAATTATAATCTGAGATTATTGAATAATATTAAACATAAAACACATTATATAAATGTCGAAAGGTAATATGCATAGATTGGCAGACTTGCGAAGCAAGGCTCCTATCATGCCCTTGTCCTGTGAATTAAATCGCTGCATTAAATATTAAAACATGAGTGACTAACTGAATGAAAGGAGGGCAGACTCAAGATAAATAATAAAAAAATAATAATAAAGAAAATTGCTTAAAGGGCCAACCTTGTGATTGAGTCTAGGTGAAATTAATAAATAATAATAATTGTTTATTGGGAGAGTCCAACTGGGATAAAATAGAGCTATTTACCCCAAGGGCTGACTCACTTAAATTGATTAAAAATATACTAAGGCCAACCCCACCTGAAAAGGTCGCGTCTCTTGGAGAAACCACACCCTTTTGATGTTGTATAAAGGAAGATAAAATATGGTAAGAACAAAACACAGCAGATTGGAATATAATTCTATTTAGAGTAGACAAAAAGGACAGATTAAGAGCAGATAAAAAGCAGGTTTGGAGCAGAAACATATGTGATTTAAAGGATTTAATTAAGTTAATAATAATCAACAGTTTAATCAAAGGAGATCAGAAGTCTTAAATATAGAAATCATCCCAGATCTGAACCATATTAATCAACAGTCAATAATACTCTAGTTCTTGTGGTATGCATTGTTAATTGTTTATATATATATATATATATTAAATGCACAAATCCTTATATATTAATATAATATATCTTTGCATTTAACACCATATATATTAGACACGAGTAGTAATACGATTTCCAAATAGAAACCATCAATCATGGCAAGGTGAGGAAGGGAATACAAGGAGGGGGAACAGTTATAGATTCCTCACTAGGCACACCTGTGATGAACCCTTGCAAGTTCAACCCTTCAACCTGCTGTAATCTGTAGATCTTCTTTGTAATTTTTAATTATTAAGATGGTCTTTTAGAAATAGACAGAAGTTGCAGAAAAGGGTTTCTTTAATTTGCAACACATATTGAAATAATACATGAATTTAATCAACTGAAACAATGAATTGGAGAATTCAGAAGCATACCCGTAGGTCCTTAGCCAATTTATTGAAAAAAAAGAATAAATCAGCAACTTACAAAGTTCTGATTTTTATTCTGAAACAATTCAGATCTACTCTTATTTAATACTAAGACACCCAAACAGTGGAAGATGGCACCAATAAATGAGCAAGCTGTGTGTTTGGGAAAAGAAACCTCCAAACCACAAAAGAATCAACAACAAAACAGCAAATAGGAAAACCCTACAACAAATCTACCTTTTAAGAAGCCAAATCTGCCCCAATTCAATTCAATTTGACTTCTGAATGAAGCCAACCAAGCTGCAACAATTTGATTGATCTTTCACAATCTCAAAGCTACTGAATTCTGAAGAATGCACGCTCTCCAAAACAGGTCCAAACCCTAGCTGCCATAGCCAAGTGCTCAGAAGAAAATGTCAAATGCTCAATATCAAGAATGAGGTTTAATTTCCATCTTGGCTGCCTAAATTCCCAAAAGGTGCGATTTTTGGCAATTAGGGATTTAAAAATTATAACTTGCTTTTAGGGTTTCCAACTTAACCCTAAAAGCAACGCCTAGCTTAGGAGATAATAAATTTTCACTTAAATAAATTTAAGTGATGCACTTTATGATTTTATATTAATATTTCATTAAAAATATTAATTCCCTGTGGAACCACTTAAAAATTCATATCTCTCTCATTATTGCTCGGAAATTGAATCTGTTAGAAGCTAGGGCCATAGTTTGCCATGCCAATGAAAATAGGATCATGTCTATTTTTAGTAATTTTTCCCTAAAAAATAGGAAATCCTCATAAAGTGTTAGAAACTGATGAAACGAAGACCAGAACTGAACTCAACACTGAACTAGAACAAATAGACAGACCAATCCTCAAGATACTGCATTACTGACCCCTTTATCCATACCTTGTTAGCCTACAAGGGTCCAAAAATAGGCTAACTCCTCAAACCCAAGTTCTTGACTAGGATGGGGACATTACAACACCACCTCATATGAGGTGGCAAAAGGACACATGAGGCCAAGAGGGATTGGGATATCTGCACTTGGGCCTAGGGTAGAGGATCACTTTGGGGCACCCTATTGTAGTTTCCCCACAAGCCTCCACCATGGTTTAAGAAGTCCCAATCATAGGAAGGTGAATAAGGGTGGTATGATGAGGGGGAACGGCTGTAGGACACGTCACTAGTTACACTGCGTCATATGAGATGGCGGAAGGTCACATTTGGCCAAGAGGGATGGTATATCTGCTTTTGGGCCTAGGGTAGAGGATCACTTTGGGCACCCTATCATATCTCCCTATCCTAATTCTCTATGGTTGAACTTCGTTAATGAATTAGATGTATCATATGACTAAAATAATGCTCCAAACCCTAGTAGGGCCTCAACCAGAATCTCTCTTGTTAAAAATTTAAATTGGTAAATGATATCTCTATTTCTACTTTTTTCCTTGCTTTACTTGGAATTTTGATTTTGTGGCAAAAACCAGGGCATTTACAAAAAGGGACATTACAATTGGTATTAGAGCCTTGACTTTACTAGCATGCAAGGTAAAGCTGGATCAATGAATGGACTCTAGTCAACAAGAAGGATCTAACAAGACATGTATTTGCGTGTATGCTTCGTGTCTACATATATTCACGTGTATGCTTAGTGATTTGTTCATACCTGATGTGTTTCCAGTATATCTACTCCACGAGTATCTATGATTACTATATACATATTCCTATCATCATGAAATTTCTATTTTTGGTTGATCTAGAATATGAGAATAACTAGGGTGAACCAAAAAGGATGCAAACTTGCTTAGAACATTGCATTTAAGGTCATAGATATGTGTCATGCTTCTAATCCCCATCTTAATATGAAAAGCTCACCCTTGCTTTGACTCAAAGACATATTCATATGTTGAATCAACCAAATGTGTCCCTTACCCATACAGGAGAGAAACCGATTTTTCAGTTGCTGATCTTTTGTTCTTCATTTCTAAGGATGAGAGAAAACTTACCCTAAATTATTAAATCCACTCGGAGAAAGGGCAAAAACATGTTAGTAGGATTATCGAATGATGCAAAAACAAGGAGGGACCCTCACATTGAAAAGATTTGGAAAAATTGACATTGTTTGAGGACAAGCAACTTTGTGAAGGGCAAACTGTCATGCCCCTATCCTGTGAATTAAATGGTGGCAGCATTAATTAATAAAACATGAGTGACTAACTGAATGAAAGGAGGGCCGACTCAAGATAAATAATAAAAAAACATAATAAAGAAAATTCCTTGAAGGGCCGACCTTGTGATCGAGTCTAGGCAAAATTAATAAATAATAGTAATTGTTTACTGTGAGAGGCCGACTGGGATATAATGGAGCTATTTACCCCAAGGGCCGACTCACTTAAATTAATTAAATATTTGCTTAAATTAATTAAATATATACTAAGGCCGATTCCCCTAAAAAGGTTGCCTCTCTTGGAGGAACCACACCCTTTTGATGTGGTATAAAGGGAGATAAAATATGGTAAGAACAAAACAAAGCAGATTGGAATATAATTCTATTTAGAGCACACAAAGGGCAGGGCAGATTGAGAGCAGATAAAAATCAGGTTTAGAGCAGAAACATATATGAATTAAAGGATTTATTAAGTTAATAATAATCAACAGTTTAATCAAAGGAGATCAGCAGTCTTCCATATAGAAATCAGTCTAGATCTGAACCATATTAATCAACAGTCAATAATACTCTAGATCTTGTGGTATGCATGATAATTGTTTATATTTATACGCCTGATGTATGCAGTAATAAATGCACACATCCTTATATACTAGTATAATATATCTTTGCATTTAACACCATATATATTAGACATGAATAGTAATATGATTTCCAAACAGCACCCATCAATCATGGCAAGGTGAGGAAGGGAATACAAGGAGGGGGAACGGCTATAGATTTCTCACTAAGCACACCACCTCATATGATATGGTAAAAGGCCACATGAGGCCAAGAGGGATTGGGAAATCTACTCTTGGGCCTAGGGTAGAGGATCACTTTGGGGCACCCTATTGTAGTTAATCCACAGGCCTCAACCATGGTTGATTATTGGGTTAAGGAGTCCCAATCGTAGGAAGGTGAATAAGGATAGTATGATGAGGGGGAACAGCTGTAGGACAACTCACTAGGTACACCCCCTCATATGAGATGGCAAGGCCACATGAGGCCGAGAGGGATGGTATATCTGAGAGGATTGCTTTGGGCACCCTATCATGCCTCCTTATCCTAACTCTCTATGGTTGGGCTCCATTAATGAATTAGATATATCATATGACTAAAATAATGTTCCTAATCCTAGTAGGGCCTCAACCAAAATCTCTCTTGTTCAACATTTTAAATTGGTAAATAATATCTCTAACTCTTTCTTTCCTTGCTTTACTTGTAATTGTGATTTTGGGGCAAAAACTAGGGGATTTACCAAAATGGACATTACAGCTCCATTGTGCTACCCAAGGATCAAATGCTTTTGGAGAAGAATCGTTTCCCTATCATTAGTAACTAGAAGGAGTGAGGAAAGATTTTGATTTTCCCCCCAGCTCCACTTTGTAATCAGGTCTATGGCCATAGAAAGTTGATGAGCTGCTCACATTTTCAATAGAGGAGTCAGGGATGGAAGACTAAGTGATATTAGTTGAACTCTGTCTTGTACAAGGTTAAAGCCTTTCTGTTGTTTAAATAAGTACACTAATGATTGGCAGACCAGTATTGACAGTGGGAAGCTTAGAAAAAACAGCAAATATATTTTATATATTGTTAATTATTTACAAATATTTTGCTCATGTGATCATCAACATGAGACCAATACAAGCTCACGCGAGAAATGAGACTAATACTAGCTCTTTTCGAGCAACCGCACTAGAAACCACCTATGAAAGACCAAGAGACACAACTTAGAAATCCACTTCTCTAGAAACCACCTCCACATTAGAAGCCATCTATTGAAGAGCAAGAGTAACTACTTAGAATTCCATATTAGATGTCCCTTTGGGATTTGAACTTGGGTCTCCACAATGAGAACTCAATTCTTTAACTGATTAAGCTTAACCCCTTGGACAAAAATCAGCAAATATGGAAAAGAACCCTTTTCAGAATGTTTTCGATGATGGGAAAAGAGAAGAAATAGAAGGCACAAACTTCAACAAAGTGATGGGGAGAAAAATTGCTGTAGCACATCTAATAGAAATAGCAAAAGCAGAATTTCAGAGGCAGTTTCTGTATGACATTCTCATTGCATTTAAAACCAAAATTATCAAATTATTATGGACCTCAAGGAGATACTTGCAAAACTCATTGTCTTTCCTGTAACACAACTTATCATCATAATGATGAGGGGAATTATATTCCTCGAGGAGACCATTGCGAAACTCACTTTATTTTCTATAACACAACCTATCGAGGGATATTCATATTAACTCTTCAATAAATAAATTTCAAACATGTTTAGCATTCATTTTGGTGGGCCACAAAAAAGGTAATAACCAACAACGTTAGTGAATGTTATGCATGTTATTTATCTTTTCTTGTTGGGCTCTTCGATCACACTAGATGTGGGTGATTCTTGAGATACTCTTAGGCTTTGTTTTACCATCTTCATGAAACACCAATATGTGATGTTCCTTGGGTAGTATATTGAGATCCCATCATGTGCAATTTTTGCGCACCTTATGATTCATATTTAGAGGTACTACTTTATTTTGTGGAATATTTTATAGTGACCTACCTTATGGTGTGGTATATTCTATAGAGTATAGAGTGTGCTGTTTGGACCAAGTGAAGCTGGATTTTTTTAGTGGAAATCCATACTTGAGCTGGACTTTTGAGTGGAAATTCACACTTGAGCTGGACTTTTGAGTGAAAATCCATAATTAAGCCAGATTTTTTATGCCTTGAACAAAATTTCCTAAGGACAAAATATTGGTTAAGGAATTCCAAGCAAAAACATGGAAATTTTGCTAAGGAAAAACAATTTTAACAAGTTGATTTCAAATTAAGATTTTTACAAGATTTTCCTTGCAATTATTTTGTTCAAAGATTTTTACAAGATTTTCCTCATTTCTTATCTCCTGTCAAGGTCGGAAAATCCTAACTTGACAAGGAATTTCCTTGTCTAGGGATCAAATTTCCAACTTTTCCAAACTTAGCACTTCAAAACCCTAAATCCTTATCCATTTGATGCTTGACAACAACTAGACAATATTTTTTGCTTTATTGACAACATTTGGCAATTTTGACAACTTTTGACCAGATGTTGCAACTTTTGTCAATTTTGACAACATTTGCAAGAATTCACATCCTTTGACGACTTACTATCCCGAAACTTACTAACTGGCTCAAAGTAAGAATTTGGTGACCTAGGGATATTCCTAAGGGCAAAATGTGTAATCAGAGCTCAAAACCATTGCCAAACCAACTAAACCCTAAAAAACGACTAGGCCACTAAGCAATTTAAATTTATTATGTGCTTTTTAATAAAACCTAAACAACATTGGGAGATACATGGATGGACAAATAATGATAATCTTCAATTGTATTTTGCACAATGTTCTCAGATTTGAAAAATCATGATGAATTTCAATTAAACATACTAATCTAATCTAATTTGGATTCAACTTAATAAGTTATTTGTGGATGAATAGATCAACATTCTTAGCAATATCTACAATCTTCCTTAGTGGCCACATATTGTTGTGCTTCTTCAAACATCAAAGAACATTGTTCCGATGGAAGATACTTGAGAAAGTAACAATTTCTATTGATAAAAAAAAATTCCTGCATCTTTTGCCTTTTATAGTAGTGTCGTTCATCCCACTCATGCATGATAGCATTCGTCCTCTCAAGCACCTGCTGCACTTTTTAATGTTGGAACACGTTTGTCATTGCGCCAAAAGATTGACCTATTAACACCCGATATAAACACCAGAGATAAGAAAACCATGGGAGGTAGTTAAGCCATGTCACAAATCCCCGAGGGAAGCATTGAACAATCAAGGCGATGAAGGGTGCACACCTTCCAACAATCCCCCTCTAGCGCAATAGAGGGATTTGAACTTGTGACCTAAGCCCTGACACCATTGTTGGAACACGTTTGTCATTCCGCCAAAAGATCAACCTATTAACGCCCGATACAAACACTAGAGAAACAAACGACAAGAGGTGGTTAAGCCATGTTGCGAATCCCCGAGGGCGGTGTTGAACAACCAAGGGGATGAAGAGCACACACCTTCCAACAATTAAGTGCACTAATATTTCATGGAGAAATAAGAAAGAAGACTGAATACATAAAGGCAAATGAAGAAGATTGGTGTAAGTAGATTCAAGTGAGTTGTGTATTATTATTGTTATATAATACAAAAAAACAATGGAGCTATGCAATGATGTTAGGTTTACTTTTTGATCATGTGCTTAATGATCATCCATATATATGAGAGACAAATTCCCTTGTTCTAGACATGCTTAAGCATTTGCAGAGATGATAATTCCAAATCTCGAATTTCGGGGAACTAATAACACCAAGCTTGCTTTGATTTTATCAATTCAACTTAAATTTTAGCTGCTATATCACATTTTTTAACAAAATGTTGTGTGTAGATTTTTGTCCTCATCTCTTGTATTTCTCCTCCAGGATTCACATCCTAATTTTGGAATTTCTTCGAGAATTTTTTAGTTCTATACTAAAATATCCATATGATAGTCATATAAATCTTTATAGAGGCATTCTTGCAGGCTTCCATGGTTTTGGGATCCATCGGAAATTAGATGTGAACACCTAAGCATAGGTAACTATGGCATGAGAGATAGTCAAGCAGCTGATTATAATAAGCAGATGTGTAATTTATCAAGACAAGCCAACTTGCATCCTCAAGACCTATTTAAAACAGCTGAAATTAGATGCACACCTACTCTACTTCATTAGCACTCCATAGACTTCACTTGATGAGCTTAGTACGAGCAAGAGTAGAGAAAGAGAGAGAGACATGAATCAATTATCATTTTAGCACTCAAACAATGAAAGATAGGAAAAATATCACTACTTGTTTATATTACTTTATAGGCCATTTTATACAATACAGTTGCCCAAATTTTGAGTTATTAGTTGATATGAGCCTCCCCTTACTTGAAGATAGCACACTCTATACTTTATAGAATATACCACACCATAAGGTAGGTCACTATAAAATATACCACAAAATAAAGTAGTACCTATAAATATGAATCATAAGGTGTGCAAAAATTGCACATGATGGGATCTCAATATACTACCCAAGGAACATCACATATTGGTGTTTCATGAAGATGGTAAAACAAAGCCTAAGAGTATCTCAAGAATCACCCACATCTAGTGTGATCGAAAGAGCCCAAGGAAAGATATCTGATAAATAACATGCATAACATTCACTAACGTTGTTGGTTATTACCTTTTTTGTGGCCCACCAAAATGAATGCTAAACATGTTTGAAATTTATTTATTGAAGAGTTAATATAAATATCCCAAAGATCCTAAAATCGCCCAGGACTCGCCAAACTCGGCGAGTTCGAGTACGATTTATGCCCCCTGAGTCTGGCGAGCTTGGACTCGTCCGAATCCAGAGAGCGAACTCGCCATACTCGCCGAGTTGGCGAGTTTGGCCTAAAATCGCCAAACTCGGCGAGTCCAGTGCTTGAAACTCGACTACCCCTTGACCCCACCTTGGGGGTGTTGCCCCAAACTCCTATCAAAAAATATGGGGGGAAACTGCGTCGATAGAAGTAGGGAAAATTTAACCTCCAAGTTTGACACTGATTGGATCGACCAGGTAGATATAGAGGCTGAGACTGTAGCCATGGCAGAGGAGGAGCGAAGAGAATGAGCAAAGACAGGAGATTCAGAGGTAGATAGTGACACAGATGTTCCTGATGTTGGTGAGCATGGCATGGTGTCATGGGGAGCAGCTATGGTTGTCGAATCATCCAGGACCTACCTTAGACGCCTTCGCAGGGGGCCGGGGCCGAAGGGTGCAGGCTCCTCTGAGCCATAGGCTTGTAGTTCTATTTACCTTTGGTATTTGTATGGAACATTTGATGATGATCATATGATGACATGGATTTTTTATTCCATGAGTTTTGTAATATCATATACATTTAACAATATTGATATATCTATGTTTGTTATTTCCTTCAGCTACAATTTGTGTTTATGCTTATGTGATTGATGTATACTTGTGTATGTAATCAAATGAGCCGAGTTTGATGATGTTATTGTGTCTTTAAGGTGTATTCAATAAAGGGTGCATGAAACTAGTTTTAAATCTTTAAAAATCTCTAAATTTCTTGAGTTTTTCACTTTCCAGAGTCCAGCCGAGTCTGACTCCGAGTCCCAAGTCCGAATCTTGGTCGGTCTTGCCGAGTCTGAGTCCCGTTTCTATGGTCCAAACGCTCAGGTTTCAGGCTAAAAAGAGAAATAGCGCCTAAAGTTCCAGCTCCGTTGGATCTGAGCACTCAATAGTCCAGCTTAGATGAGGAATTCTGCCCCATATTCCAGCTAACTAGTGGATTAGTGCTCATCACCAAGGTATGACCCCATGCAGGTGGCACTAACTTGGATTGAGCTTCAAGTTGGCCCTCTTTGAATAACAAGGTAAAATCTTTGAAATGATCAAAATTAGAACATCAATAGCAAGTCGGCGTAGGTTGATATTGATTCAAAAATGAAAAAAGTTTAAAACATATAAGTCAGGTCGGCTTAGTTGGAGATTTGCATTTTTGAGTGTTAAGATGCATATAAAAGAAGATCAAAATTTCTCATTCAAGCATCGAATTAATCCAATCAAAAAATGAATTAAGGAAGAGCAGACTTCAATAGCAGAATTCAAATGATTTTTTCTTGCTTTGGGAGTGAATTTCATCAACCTAATGATGTGAACTTTAGACCAGACCTATTGTGAACCTATTGAGGCCTCATTGCATGTAATTTTGAGGGCGTTTCTTACCATTTCTCAGGTCTGATCAAGTGCGAATCTCTGCCTGATACAGTGTGAATTTGAGAAGACCTTATCAATCATCGATTTCAGCCTCCAAGCAAGATCGTTTCCAGCCACGGTAAGGTGCAAAATTCTGCCTCAACTAGTGCAAATTATTCCAGCTTTACTACCTTGCACAGCATTGTAAATCAGACCTGACTTTATGAGTTAAATTTCAGTCAAGGGGAGAGTTGGAATATATTTATTTAAGGCAGATTTTATCTACATTTTTTACCTAATTTGTGCCTACATTATCATCCCCAAGTCAGAATTGAGTTTTGAAATCAGTAAGGTAGGCATTGGAGGAGAGTAAAAGCATCTCTTGGGGCTGGATTATCATTATGAAATCTGAGTTTTAATTTGATTCTTTTTCATTTTTAGATTTCTATGTTAGGATGAGGATCATGCATTGTGATGTTTTTTGACAAGTTTTTTAAGAAAATCCATTTATATAGGTCTTAATTGCAAGAATCATCAAAATTTCTATAAGTTCATTTTAATTCACTTTTTGCATTTCACATTTTGACATTTTCCTTACACTATTAGTCCTAGCATCCTTCATTTTATAACTAAAGGTGTTTTGTCTTAGGTAGTAGATGTCAGGTGCTGAGGCTGGAGGATTCTCAAGGCAAGCACACATGAAGTACGACTACAAGGGAGTCCTTCCTGAGTCAAAGATCATCTCGAAGTGGAAAAAGATTGGGGACACCAACCTTTGACACATCGACTTGGAAGAGTTCAAAGAACGAATGTATGGATACAATCCATCTACGCTAGCTAAGAGGATGGTGAGGAATGGAATTGTGCAAGCTGCTAGCTTCCCCTCTACAATACAATGTGCCGAGTTGATGGTGGAGTGTGCAAGACACTATTATCCCAAGGAAAGACAAATAATAGGACCTAATGGTGGACTGTTAGCTGATTTGACAGAGGATTCTATTGCGAAGGCTTCCACGTTCCAAGATACAATACTACAATTTACAAGACTTAAGAGGAAGCTTTGAGGGTATACAACAGTGGACCTGAGTCTTGTTTGGAGATTATCAACAACCCGTGGATGTTGAAGCCAAGGAAGCGTTATACCAAGATACCTAAGAAGCTTGTAAGATCTGATTTCAAAGAAGAGTATAGTGATCTGGTCACCTTGTTGAACTGAGTGATGGGTTCCCCTCAAACTTCCAACTTTGAACCTTGGATGTTTTCTTTCATTGAGGAGATCACAACCAGAGTGAAGATGATCAACTGGGGCAAGACAATCGATGACAACCTTGATGAGCAATTGAGGAATTTGGAGCAAACCAAATCATTCTACATGAGCTCTTAAATAGTCTACATGTTGGCAAGAACTTATTGGTATAGAAGATTGACATGTAGGGGACCAGTGGGGAAGGGAGAATGACAATTCAAGGTGTATGAATGCTATCCCCAATTGCATCTTCATAAAATGCCACCCATTTTAGTAGAGTCAATGATGCCTTCTCCATGTATATTGTTCGAACTTTGCAAGGAGGCACTCATAGAGATTATCACAAGAGGCTAAGGACTTAGTGAAGAAGTTTGGCCCGTGGTACATTTAGTTTCCCAAATTCACTTACATCCGAGTTCAAGGATTTTTACCTTCTCCTTACAGTCTTCCAAGGTATCCCATCAACAAGATGATATTGTTAGAAGTTACAAGGCAACTCTCTACATAAGATAAGATTCAAAAGAACAAACGTAAGGTCAGGACTTTTTTCCACTTGCCATTGGGAATTGAATTGAAACATGTCCTTCAATATAGGCAACCAAAGGATTAGAGGACGAGTTGAAATTCTATTCTCTTTTGACTTATGCATCAAGGTCAAATTGTGATCCTTATTAGAGGATTAGAATAGCATTTGGGAGAAAGTATGGACACAAGGTACACCTAAAAGAGTATTGGGTGAATGCTATGGATGATTTTGAAATAAGGAGAGGATGTGTACAAGGCTTTTAGTGCAAATGATAAGGATTTGTCGCCTATTTCATATTTTGGATTAGGTTGAGGATGACAGGAATTGTGCTCAATGCCATTTTGAAGAAGAAAATAGTAAACCCCTTCCAACCCCTAATTGGTCCGAGGTAGAAGTAGCGGATTTGAACATATTGATGAGACTAGTCATGGTACATAAACAACGATGGATGGATCACCAAAATAGGTTGAAAGAAATGAATATCCCTCTAACCAATGACTTGATGGGTGATTTGGAATCAAACTCATTTGAGGGTGAGACTGATGAGGGGCAACATGAAATCAGTGTTGGAGAAGAAAGAGATAGGCAAGAGAATGAAAGTCACAAGAAGGACATGGCCGAGAATTCAAGAGCAAAGAGGACTAAAAGGAAAGAAGTTTCAAGTGAGGAACCATCACATAAGAAGCAAAAGTCGAGAACAACTCACTCATTGGCTAGCACTTCTTCAGTTCAGCAGGTTGTCTCTTCTGTGGGTAGAAATGTAACATCAGTCATGGAGAATGAGTTACAAAAGGAGCTAGAGGCTCATCCAAGTGTTTCGACAAGTCAAGGGGTGAATGAATCCTTGGAATCCATTTAACAACGAGATTGTGAGGAAGATCCTTTTCAAGGTGTGGAAATTCCACTTGATGATCAAGTAGTGGTGCCAATTGAGGAAATTGTGAAAGATGCGGACAAGGCTTTCCTAGATGAGGATATCAATGAAGGAATGATATCAAAGGATTTCGTGACAATGAGGAATTGAATGATGAAATGAGTGAGTATATTGAACAATGTACTACTCTTGAGTGGCTAATAAACAAAATGAAGGAGGTTGTGGTAGAAACTAATGTGGACACTACCTTAGAAGATTTTTTAAGTAGAATTGGCAAGGCAATGGAGAAGAAACAGGCTAAAAGATTCTCCAAGATCTCGAGGGATAGTTCGGGATCTTGCACAGTGCAAGTTGCAATTCCAAGAGTTGATAAGACACGAGATGATATCACTCCAAAAGAGTATGGGATTACAACTCTTGATTTGGGACCGACAACACAAGATCAAGCAATTGAAGAGTTTGATGAGTCCTTGAATGTGATTAAGGAAAGGTTAAGAAAAGTGGAAGAAAAGAAGAATCAACTCAAGATGGAGGTCCAACAATTGAAGGATAGATAAAATGCTTGATGAATCCCGTTCAATAAGATGAGACATTTGTCCCTCCAACAATACTTTTGAGGGAACCGATTGATGATTTGGAATAGATGAAGGCTACAACACAAGCAGTGAAGGGTTGTATTGGAAAGGCATTTGATAGAGCAAAAGTATTCATTGAAGGGTTGGCACAATCATATGGTAGAGTTACATTCATTCAAGACAGGATTCAAGATATGCTTGCATTCTGTGATGAGTTCCAAGTAGTTAAGGAGAAAACGATTCCACAATTACATGTGTTGATGAATGTCTCTAAGGAAACTTTGGTGGGTGGTAGTGTGATGGAAGTGAATCAAGCTTGTGACTTCCACAAGTGGTACTTTGCATTGATGGCAAAGATGGAAACTATTGAGAAGACCTAGTTAAGCACCTTGATCAACTTCAAATTTTTTCAACCAAAGTGGGTCTATAAGATTTTTTCATAAATGCATTCAATTTTTTTATATTATTATTTTTATTTCATTACTACCTAGCATTTATGACTTGGGCATATATATTTGAGGAATTTAATAATTTATCAAATATAAAGGATATTTGGAAGTATTTGTAACTTCAAGACATTCTAGTAGCAGGGGTTTATTTGCTTTATCAAAATATGCCTTTTGTCACGAGTACTTAAAAGTCATTTTTAACCATTTCCTTGGGTTGAGGAAGGTGCTCTTGGTGAAATTTGCAATTCTTTTTTAGGTTTAAATATCAAAGCTTTAACTAGGTCAGAATCTTGGTTTTGTTGCATTGAAATGTATTTCATTTCCTCAATGGTAGAAATATCTTCACTTCAAAAGGTGGATGGTAATGCAATTGGCATGGACGAAGACTGTACTGGCTTTACCTAAATGTCTTATGTAAGAAGTCAGCTTTTCAAATTGCTCCTTCAGTTGTTGCTTGGTCTTCTGATCTTTGGCTATTATTAAAATGATAGTTGTAACAGCCATTTGCAAACCAGTTATCTTTGCCTCTGTAGTTTTCTTAACCAAATTGACACACGACATTTGGTAGTCCAAGGGTTGCAAGTCTCTTTCGTCTTTATTTATAGTCAGGGTAGGAATTTTTGTAATCCTCGACTCTTGTGCATCAACGAAAATAGAAGAAACAGTTATGGCCTTCTTCCACCGAGAAGGTTTCTCAAGGCTCAAGCAACAATCAAATAGTAGAGAAGTCATCTTTGAGGGGCTAGGAAACCCTGCTTTTTTCATGGTAGTCTCTAGCCATATACAGACATATAGATATTGTAAAAATTAATAGAACGTAGTATTTTAGTATTCTATTAATTGACACGACACAATTACAAAGAGTTTCATCTCCTTATATAAATATTGGAGAATGAAACTATCCAAACAGATAAAAATTACATGACTCACTTAAAGCCAAAAAGTGAATCTAGAAAAACCGGAAAGAAAACACTTGCCACTAAGGTGGCCTTATCGCATCTTTAAGTCTTATCTTTTAATAGTTTAATATTATTCTATGTAATGTCCCCTTCCAGCTAGTGATCATTCTTGGTGGAGAATAGCCTATTCAAGAGGCCCGTAGGCTATTTTTGGCAGAATTAGGGTTTCCATCCTCTGGGAGGATTTTGAGTGGGAAGCAATTAGAGTCTGGGATTTTTGATTGTGGAGTTTTTTTTGGTTTTCAAAGAGCTTCCCAGTGATGATACATACATCGCGTTTAGTTGAGGTTTGCATACTTACTATTTTTAGTAAGTAGGGTTTTGAATAGCACATTTTTCTGGGTTTTTCAAGAGTTTTCCGGCAATATGACATGCAACTTCATCTAACTACTCTTTAGTGGACTTACTATTTTTAGTAAGTAACAGTTGATCCCAGTTTGTGCCCCAACAGAGTTGGGAGTCACTTACTATTTTTAGAAAGTGTGGAAATTTTTAGGGTTTCAATCTAGTCTGGCAGCACCAGCTATTTTTGGCAATTATGTGATGGCTCAGTGATTCTGTTCTATTTTTGGCAGGCCTAGTTGAGTTCAAAATGCAGTTTAATGGACTAGGTCATTTCTCATTATAATGACTTAACATTTTTATGACATTTGGTCTGCAATATGGTTTATTTAATATGAATACTTTGTCCCAAGTTTAATATTCAATTATTTAATTGGACGACTTAGGAAAGATGGAAAAAAATATTCTATACATAAAATTTTATTATTTCTCCTAAGTTTGGGGGTTGAAAATGGGAGAAAAGTATTTGGAAACATTTCTTGTGGGCCTAGGACAAGTTCGAACTTGTCTAGGGGAGGCAAAATACTCCTTGGGCGGCCATATGTTGGTGAAATGAAATGAGATGCATCGCTCATTTGGGATGAAATGAAATGTCATGAAATGTCATGAAATGTGGGCGAATTTGGAGGTGTTGAATTTGAATTTCGTTGAGCAAATGTTATAAATAAGAGCTTAGGCTCTCTTTTTCTCATCTCTTGAAAACATATACTGTTATGTTGTCGGATTAATTCCATACTTCTTCGAGGGTGAAAACCTCCTAGATCTTCTTTTGCAGTTTCGAGTGTGAGACATCACTCCTAGCTGTGGTTCGAATTTTGGATTGTTTGGTTGTTTCCTGTGGATATCGTTTTTGCTGGATAGCTGAGTGTGTGGCGTCTTTTTCCCCTGGAGGACGTGATTTTTGGTGAAGGACGTGGCTTTCCTTGCTGGCTGTACTACCTTGGAGGCCGCTCTCACCTTGCAGGCCGTACTTCATAGCTGGCCGTACTGTTTTGGCAGGCCGTACCTTTTGGTGTTTGCTGTTAGGCATGTTTGGTGTGTTTGGTGGGAGAGATTTCATTGTTTTGTGTTCAGTGATTCTGGATTTTGGGTGTGTGTGAATCTCCAATGTTGTTTGTGCTTCGTTGGTGTGACTTTCCTTAGTTTGTTGTGGTTCGTGGTGGCAGATTGGTGGAGTTGCAGCAGGCTGTTCTTTGTAACAGCAGTTCGGTATTGTCATTTTTAACTCTCTTGTAAAGCTTTCCTTGTTCTCACACTTCACCTTCAGTTCAATGTTTGTAATAGCTTATATTCTATGTTAGCTGCCAATGTTAGAATGTATCATTGTAAAGTTAAATGGTAGTACCATTAGCTATCACTGTTTGCATCTTATTTTGTAATTCCCACTGTGCAAGTGGAAGAGGATGGCTTGACCGCCTTCTATGTTTGTAGTAAGGAAATAATGTAAGTCCTCCCGCTGAAATACTGTGGTTGAGTTGATTTAGTAGTATTAAGTCCTCCTGCTGAAATACTGCGGTTGAGTTGATTTAGTTTGTAATAAGTCCTCCCGCTGAAATATTGTGGTAGAGTTGATTTGTTTTGTGTGTTAGTGTTTCTCCTTGGCTGGTTTACCGCCTAGTCTTCTGTTTCTCTATCCCACTGGAAGTGGAAGGGGCTGGCTTGCCGCCCATCTTGTAATCAATTTCAGTGTTCAAGCTCCTAACGATCCCCTCAGCACTGTATGCTCTCACCCTCCCAAGTGGGGTTCTCGGTGATCAGAAAGTGAGGGTTACTTTCAGCAGTATTGAGATTATCTTTCCTAACCTTAACAGGTGCATTGTAGTGTTTATTGTGTTTAAAATCAACAAAAAATTGAGGGGTATATTTCCTTCTAATACCCCTCTTAAGGCTTACTTCACTTGAAATAAAATTCAGAAGCTTTTCTTTGAAAACAGACCATACACCAGGAAAAATTCCATCAAGCTTGAACCTTTGTAAAGGTTTAGTTCTCTAGGTGAATTCCCAAGTTCCCAAAATACCACCTCCCTGAACTTTCAAATTACAGATCTCTCGAACCATTGGATAACAATCCATGCTGAGCTAAATTCATAGAGCCCCATTAAGTTGTTTCATAACCCTCATAAGGGTATTTTTCCCAAGATCATAGATTCCCAAGCTAACTAGGCGAACGTCCATTAAGAGCTGTCTATATTGGTTTTCTATCTGTCTTCAAAGAACTAGACTTCTTTAAAATGCATAAAAAACAACTTCTCCTTCACCATCGTCAACATTCCAGGGATCTTCAACAATGGCTGCTCTAGCTCCTTTGAGTTTTCCTTTGAGGATATCATTTTCTTGAAATCTACAGTTCCAAGCTGTGTGGCCATTTTCTTGAAATAGTAGCATTCTGTCCCTCTTTTGTCCTTTTCAGATGTCCTAACATTTGAGTATAATGCTACCTCAGGTTGACGATCATCTATTGTATGTTCTGCAGTAGTTCTCTTTTCTTCAGCTAGGAGAGTTGAAATCATGTCTTCGAAACTTTTAGAGGAAAATTGACTAAGAGTAAAGGTTACATTGCTGAATTTTGAAGGCAAACTTTTTAGTAAAATAGCTTTAGCATCT
Source organism: Cryptomeria japonica (assembly GCF_030272615.1). Lineage (NCBI taxonomy): Eukaryota > Viridiplantae > Streptophyta > Pinopsida > Cupressales > Cupressaceae > Cryptomeria > Cryptomeria japonica. Next base: position 293,081,970 of record NC_081414.1, on the reverse strand, counting down.
TCATCATCCAGTACAGCATTGATCTCTGCTAATTGTCGAAGAAGAGACTCAGATTGTTCATGTGGCTTGACATAGTGATTTTTCAGCCATCTTGAACTTCAATAGTTGAAGCTTTAAAGAGAATTTTGCATTAACCGTTGTTGCTCCAAACAGTGTATTTAAATTCTCCCAAATTACCTTAGATGATTTTTCCACACCTACATGATGTAACTTCGAATTGGAGAAGGCAATACCAATAACAACTTTGGCTTTATCATCTTTGCTCTGCCATTCCAATACTTTATTAGCATCTGTAGGAAGTGTCTCATATCCATTAACTATTCCCATAGATTCTTGTTCATCAATTGCATCTGGACTTTACTTTCCAAGTGTGGAAGTTGAAGCCAAAATACTTATTCAACGAACTTTTTATTTTTGAAAAATATTATAAAACTGAATATCTTTCAAACCTTAATACCTCCTTGCCAAAGTTCTGAAATATTTAGGACATTGGTCTACATAAAAATATCACACAAAAAGTCTTTACCTCAAATGAATTGCAAACCCTAGCGTTCAACTATGAACAACAAAAATAACCCTAAATGTGGCATGAAATCAGTCATTAAACAAGCTCGAAAATTCAACACAATTTTCTTTTGTCCTATGTGTAAAAAATCATCCATGATTTTGTGTAGAAAATTTGTCGTGCAGTTTTTGTTAAAAATCTGTCCAAAACGTCTTCCTTCTAGCGATAACCTCATGATTTTTGGCGTTTTGAGCCATAATTTCAACCTCATGGCACAATCTCAACCTGCACAAGATGTGACTTGCAGAAACCTAGCCATCAAAAAATCATGAGTTACATATTTGCGATTTTTAGAAGTTAAAAAACCACACTTTTCCTTTATTCCGGGCTGCAATTCATAGGAATACCAGTTGTGATTTTTTTTTTCTTTTTCTTTTTTTTTGCAAAGAATAATTATGGTGTAAATTTAACCTTCCATAATGGTCATTGAAAAAGCTAGGTGAGCGACATGATTTGCGGACAACAAAAAATCAGATATGAGTTTCAGAAAAATCGTATACCTGAACTTTTCTTGTAGTGACCGATTGATCTGCTTATGTAACCCCTTGCTTCGATACCAATTGCAAAAATTATTAGAACACAATAGTCTAATATTCTATTAATTAACAAGACACAATTCTAAAGAGTTTCATCTCCTTATATAGAGATTGGAGAATGAATCCATCCAAATGGATAAACATTACATGACTCACTTAACACTAAAAAGCGAATCTAGAAACAATGGAAAGAAAACACTTGCCATTAAGGTGGCTTTACTAAAACTATATGCCTTGTAATAATTTAATATTATTCTAATATAGAAGAGGTAGGTCTACCTTGTTGAAATGATTGTTCTAAATCATGAGCTTTCAAGTATCTTGAACATATGGCCTATTAGGCTGCATAGTAGGAGGAAGAGGTGAAGGCAAAGGAGTTCTTTAAGAAGAAAGTGGTGAAGTTTGACCTTCGGGAATAAGGTTTTCAATAGCAGGTTCCTTTTGTGGTGAACCTTGAGGGTGGCAAACTTTTGGGGAGAATGAGATTCACTTGGAGTAGGGGCAACATGTTTTTGAGTGGGCTCTATGTGGGGTGAGTTGAGGAGGAAGGCAATGAAATGTAGAAGGAATTTGTGAGGGAATAGGAGCCTCATGAGATTTCTTCTTTGCATATTTTTTTGCTTGATTCTCGACATTAAAAGTGAATCTTGGCTTCTTCTTCCGCTGAAGTTGTTGTTTTTCTTCCTCTTCTTCTTGCTCAAGCTTAGGATTCACTGCATTGACAGCCAAGACAAGAAAGACTTTTCTTGTGTAGAAGTTTGCTTTTGGATTGTTTCCTCTTTCTTTTGCTTAGGACGAGGGTATGTGGTCTTGTCAACCTTTTTTGCCTCTTTCTTGCTAAAATTAGGATCCTTGTTCTTCTTATTTGGCCAAGTTAAACTCCTATCAATAACCTCATGGCATATTTCTTCTAAGGAGCTTGCCTCTTCCATAGATCTGTTCATCTTTGATATAGGGAGTCTGAAAATCCTTCTTTTATTGTAGACTGGGTCTAACACATCTCCATCATTAAAAATGATTTTTTGGGTCTAATACATCTCCATCATTAAAAATGATTTTTTGTACTTTTGCAAAACCAAATGCTTAGATTTGAAAAATTGTAAGTATACAAAATTTCCTTTTCTCGACTCTATGTTCATCATCACAATCAGCCCAAAAGTCTTTGAGGTTTAGATGATGCTTATGCAATGATCCTACATATTACTCTATCAACGTGTTAGGATCAAACATGGATCTTGTATCATGACTATGTAGATTTACTTTCAATAACTTCACATCAAAATTCCTTGCCTATAGCATAGGTGTATGTGAATAGGCACCAATATTAATAGGAAATTGGACATGTAGCTTGAGTTTGCTTGTTAACACTTCATGCACTCCACACGATTGTTTGGTAAGCTCAAGATACCATTGTATCACTCACATTGGTAATCTATATGGTGTCCTTGTGAAACATTTGTTGGATGTCCTAATATGTGTGAAAGTTGGAACTTAAATAAACCAATTTCCCCATTTATAAATTATAGCTGTAGCTTTAAGAGACATCATTTCTTTAGGTCATTTTTCTTTTGCTTGATCAAATGGAAGACAAAGGCATCATTATGATTAACCCTTTTGAAACGATATATGTTTTTTGTCAACCCAAGAAAAGGATAATGCTTGAATGTCGTCTCAAATTCTGATTATGAAATTGAGTTTGCCTAAAGATCACAAAGAAATAAAGAAGCAAAGACAGAAATGATGGGGACTTTGTTCACTTCAAACCTTGCAACATCCAAGGAATGGCCCACACATGACAGAGATAAAGATACTATGGAGTACATATATGTTATGCCCAAAGTTAGCAAACCCAAGGATCAAATTCTGTAGAGTGTCTATGAAATAACGAATCTTTCAATGGTATTGGGAAGAGTGAAAAGCTACAACAATAAATGTATCCAAAAGGAACAATGATGTCATATATACATCACTGATAAAGGTAGAGAAAAGAAAACAAGTTGAATAAACAAACAAACAAGTTAAGGCCAGACCTAAATAATGTGAAAGCAAAGAACAAAGTTATAGTAGGTAAAATGTCTAATTTGGAGAAGAGCATTCAAACACAGTCGTCTAAGTTATTTGTTGAACTAGAACGACTAGAGAAAAAATTAGAGGATAGTATAAGGAAAAACAATTGAAAAATGAGTATGGACAATTGTATGGTGCTAAGAAAATAAAGTTTTAAAATTTGCAACAAAAGTTGGAGGAAGCTTGAAGAAGCTAGGAAAGAAATAATGTTGCCCTAATACATGGTAAATGGAATTGCTAAGCAGACAATGATTTCCATAACATTTGGGGGCAAATTATTGAGAAAGCAGACATTTGAATAATATGCTTGAATTCATGGATGCTCTATATGGACAATGTTACAAGGTTAGGGAAGATGTTAGTGTAGCCAAAAAAGTGATGATCTTAGGAGAGACCAAAGCAAGCTAACTTTTGAATATGATCTACAAAATCAATGACAAAGATTTGGCATTTATAGGAATTGAGATTAGGAAGGACGCCTCAATAAAGGCATCATCTATTTTTAGAAACTATAAGAAGCTGAGTGAAATGCAGGATGCGTTGAATCAGTGTGCATCCACTTTAGATCATCTACATGGAAATATAAAAGAGCTCAGAAACCTATGGTTGCCCATACCTTGGGGTGAAAACAAACTCTTTATTCTAGAGGATGATATCTGCAAGAAGATGGAGGATATAAAGCAAAATAAGAATCAATTCCCTGAGCAGCTAGATGGGGCAATTTTTTGCATATGGTGAAACTATTGTCAACTTTGAAACTCTAGTTGCATCATATGGTAAAGGAAAGCACCTGTCATAGTTATGAATTGTTAACAAAATTTGTTAGTTGCTATAAGTTAGATTTAATTGCAGTTTCCACAAATGAGTGAAACATTTTACTCAAGATGATATTAACCATTGTAATCTAGAGTTAGCTGTAATTTAAATTTGAAAATTGTTGGATTTAATTGTGCTTTTCATCATTTTGTTGGTTGTACAACTACATACAATATTGCAAAGTTCGGAGTTGCAATTCTATTGTATTTGTTGCTGTCGTCATGATGTTTTGTTCTAAATTTGTTCTGTATGTAATTTTGAAACAAAAAAGAAGTTTGTAATGTGTTTATTTTTGGTGAGAGATATTAAAATAATAGTAACACAAAATTCCAATATCAATAACAGTTTCCAATTATATGTAAAAGAAAAATGATACACCAGAGATTGGAGAAATAGAAAACATTGCACAGTTTTAAGAAAGATAGAGCCCTTTTTTAATTTTCAAATCTTCTAGAATGGAGGTTACAAACTTACGGCCCATTTTTATTTTCAAAGCTCCTACTATGGGGGTTACAGTTACTGATAATTATACATTGCTCATAAAAACTTATGAATCATGATTAACAAAATAAAATCAATAGCCTTATTGCATAATCCAATGCCATATATATCCTTACTCTAGTGGCCTTCATAGATTCACCAGAGAAATAGATCCTTGCTTTGATGGCTTTTGTAGGTGCATCAGAGAGAGATCTTTGCTTTGATGGCCTTCAAGATCTGATTTCTCACTAATCAAAGAATCTATGTACTTTGGACAAATAATCAATTGATCAGTCACCTCATGTTAGATTTCATTACTCTTCATAAACTCTGCAGCTGAGTTGGCTTTTTTTCAGTTAGCTTTCTGCTCTGTTGACTTTTTGATACTAGGTGATCCCCCTCTTGCGTGCCAGATGGTCTTTTCCTTTGGGATTAACCCTATTTAATAATGTGCTCTTATCTAGTGCTCTACAACTAGCTGAAGACATAATGCATTGGCTTGGTAACTTCAAGTAGTATCTATTGCTTCCAACTTACAAGCCCTGTTAAATAATTGCTGTAGCACTTAGGTGCATTGTTGAATAGCTCGAACTGAAAAATACTTATTTTTTGTCATGACTTTGATAGAAGCATCAGATATCTAATAGAGAAAAATATACTATACAATTTTAAATATTGACCAGTTTAATCAGCCTCTAATACTTTTTAGCTTTTATCTTTCGTTCAAAGTGAAGTATTATCCTGAATGGTACATTTCAAGAATGCAGAGTTATTAAATTGACTTAAAGCAGCTCTATTCTGGAGTAGATGTAAGTTTGTAACCAATTTGCAGAGTTGGATTTGTTCAGAAGGTGACAATTATTTTGCTAATCTTGGTAGTATCTTTATTGTTAGTTGCTTGTTTTTATCCTTCAAAAAACTCTGAGTGCACTGGAACTAAGAGAATTGAAAAGCATGAAGAAGCCCTTAAGTCTAAGAAATCTTTTTTTCTAATGACTTTTTTGAGAAAAGACATGATTTCATTTTTATCATTTATTTAAAACACATTTCATGAGAAAATAAGAAGGTAAGTGTTCTTTTTCTTTTCGTGTACTTGTACAACAATGGTATATCCTGGGAAAGGAAAATTTGATGTCTTAAATGGGTTTTGAAATGGCTATTGTATTAAGCAGGATAAGGTTTGCCTGGTCATAACTTTGTCCCTCCTTTGTTTACAGGTATAGTGTGGATGTGGCACAGGGTGTGATGGAGCTTCATTCTCAAGGGGTCCTAGTTCTTAATCTTAAACCTTTCAATTTCCTCTGTGATGAACAAGATCAAGCAGTTGTAGGAGACTTTGGAATTCCAATGCTACTTCTAGGAATCCCGTTGTCAAAGTCTGATTTGACACTAAGGTTAGGCACACCAAATTATATGGCACCTGAACAATGGGGAGCAGATGTAAGAGGTCCAGTTTCGTTTGAAACAGATAGCTGGGGATTTGGCTGTAGCATTGTAGAGATGTTCACAGGAGTCATGCCTTGGTTTGCGAAGTCAGCAGAGGAAATTTATACTGCAGTTGTAATTAGACAAGAAAAGCCTAAAGTTCCCAGTGGATTGCCTTGTGCCATTGAAAATGTTGTCAAAGGTTGCTTTGAATATGATTTTCGAAGTCGGCCATCATTTGCAGATATTCTTTTTGCATTAAAAAAGTAAGTGGTTCTTGTAACTTTGCATGAAGGTACACATTTTCCCCGTATTTACATTGTTATTCATCAATTTGATTATTTGAGAATTGGTTTCTTTTCTCACATGGTGAGTGAGGGATCACAGGCTTTTGAGACCATCGGAGGAACTCTTTTTTTAAGTGTGGTTGGGAAGGTTATTATTTTAATATTTATAATTTTATTATACTATACATCTAACTTTTTTTGTACTATATTTGACACTGGGGGAAGAAAACTTTTTATGGATAGCAACTTGAACTTATGTTTACTTTCAAAATTTAAACATTTTTTTAGGAGTTTCAGATTAATATGAGGTTGTCTGTACGTGGGTCTATGTTGGGGGTGTTCTACTTAAATTTAGGAAATAACAAACTTAGCCTCAATTTTCAATCCTCCAAAGTAAAATGATTTTTAGGAAACAAGACCTTGTATTAAGATAGAGATACGACTTCAGTAGTGTTTTTTGTCTGTCTTGTCCATGCTTGTATGATGTGTCTACACCTTTAGAAATCTACAACTAGAGTATTGGTATATAGACAAAGCTACAACTTGTCAGTCTAAAAGAAATTTATTTTGTTCTTTCCTACCGAGCATTAGCTAGTCTAAAAGAAAATCAACTTATTTACTTTGTTCCTTCCTACTGGGCTTTGGTTAATAGAAAGAATAAAGTAATGTAATAATAAAAGGGTAATTTCATGAGTAAAAGAAAAGAACTTCAGGTTAATGCAAAATGAATAAAGTAGGGGAAGGCTCCTTGGCATTTACATCTTTTGAAGAAGTAATAGGATGCCAAACGCCACAAAAGAAGAGGATGATGCTGTTATCAGCGATAATGTATCCATCTCTTTGTATGTTAGCAATTTTGTTTGCAACCACTTTTAGTAATCTTAGTACTACTCATTACATGGCTTTGCTAACAATCTAATATTTGGAATGTTGGATATTGTATCACTGTTGTACCTAGTATCAATTCTGGAAGCAATGAAAATATGGCAATAATATAAGTAGATAATGTACATTCTTATTCCACTAGGAATAGATATATCTTGGCATCAATATATTTTACTTCTAATACATCATTGTTTTGGTTACGATATGTTTCTCTAGATTGCTTTCAATGGCTATTAGATCATTAATCTTATGGGCTCTTTAAAAACAACGTGCTTTTCTAGACTGCTTTCAATGGCTATATGATCATTAATTTTATAGGCTCTTTAAAATTTTCAGCAATTGCTAGATGGATCTATCGGAGACTTCAATTGATGAATTAAAATTTAAAATACCAATCAGTAAATTGATGGTTGTCATCATACTCTGGAGTATTTTGTGTGAAACTGAAAACACGTTCAGTATTATGTCATTTATATGATTTATCTCACAACAATCGATAAACAAAGTTGGGAGCTTGTCAGTAAGTTAAAAGTCAAATTTTCATCATCGATTACAAGTCACTGTTTGTCTAGAAATCTAGATATAGAAGCACTGAGAAAAGAGTTTATTTGTGTATTAAATTTTCACTGATAGTAGTTATTAGTAAAATAGGAACTTTATTTTTGTTGATAACCAAACATAAAAAATGGATCCAGCCTAGAAGAACCATTGAATTATAATGCCTTTGCAAACTTTAAAAAACTAAATACACCAATTCTACTTGCAACTCAATAGTATCATTTGGCATTATTTAATAAATTATAGTTAAGGAGAGCCACCTCATGTAGCATTCTCTCAGGGAAGGTCTAAAATTGCTAAGAAAACCAATTATTAGAGAACAGAGATGGCAGTCTTAGTTATATGGGAGACCCATCCATTGCACACAGACTTAGATATGGTTCTAGCACAATTATCAAATCCGTTTTTATTAATTAATGATTAATCAATTTCCTTAAAATGATTGAATACTTACCAATTAATTATTTGTTTTGTATTGGTGCCAATATTTCCTATAGAATGTATCATTTAATTGTAGTTGGTTCCATTTGTTGTTTTCGGTCATATCTAGTGACGGCTATTTTCGGTCATTATTCAGAGCCAAAATTAGTTATAATAATTGAATTACCCCACTCTCTCATCTCTTGTCATTGTAAGAGAATATTCTATATAAGAAGCTCTGAACTGCTACCTTTATATCATTTTCATAACTCTGTTAGAGATGGTGAATCTCTATGGCAGATGCTTATGCTTTCTCTAGGTAAGCTCAATTGTATTTATTCAAATTCTTATTTGTGCATTGGTTTTTGTATATTGTATTCAAAGTTAAACTCAAAGTTATTTAATTGACTATGCATGCACGGAAGTTATTTAATTGTCTAAATTGAAGATGCAGACTTGTTTTATCGATTTTTTGGCTAATTAAATCTTATCAAAGAGGCTACTATTGTGGATGCCATGCTTGATATTTGATCAGAGTGACACTCACTATTTTAATCAAACTGGTTTTCATTTGTGTTGATGGAAGCAATTCAATATTAAGAACATATTAATCATATCTGGATGATCAATTTTTGCAATTAGAATACTAAGATATTATCAGGATGTTTGATAACTTTAAGAATGCTTAGATCTTTCCAGCTTCTTGTATCGTTGTCACATAGATTCCTCTATGCATTTAACAGATAAATTTTGTATCTGATGCACCTTTTCATGAATTTCTGTTAATTGGAACAGCCCAAATGCAACTTTTGGAAATAGTGGATGGATTTGTGCTAGAGACAAGCTAGAGGGAAAAGGAAATGATGTGCAGAACTGCAACTGGTTATTTTTGAAGGACAAGCTTCAAGTTGGGGATTATGTGCGGTCAAGAAAGGACACCAGTTTGATCAAATTTGGGGATATGAGCACTGTGGAAGGGACAATAGTTGGAATGGATAGTGATATGTATATGCTTGTGGGCGTACATGGCTTGCATGACCCCTTGAGGATACATGCCTCTAATTTAGAGAGAGTTTCTTTAGGCTTTGCCGCTGGAGATTGGGTTCGACTGCATATGTTAAGTTTGCAGGGTTCAAGTTCTGGGAAGAAACAATCTCCAGTGGGTATTTTACACTCAGTAAGCCGTGATGAGAAAGTTGAAGTGGCTTTTCTAGGTTTTGAGACACTTTGGACAGGAAGTTGTTCTGAGCTCCAGATGGCTGAGTCTTTTTCTGTTGGGCAGTTTGTGAGAATTAAAGTTGCTATTTCATCTCCTAGATTTCAGTGGCCTCGCAAAGAAAATGCATGGGACACAGGCAGGATTTCATGGATTTTTCCAAATGGGTGTCTTCTTGTGAAGTTTCCTGGCCGTCTCTTTGGAAATGTACCTTGCTTGGCAGATCCAGCTGAGGTAGAACTTGTACAATTCCATACTTGTGTTAGTATGGTAGAAAAATTTGATCATCTGAAAGCTGTGCACTGGGCAGTGCAACCTGTGATTTTTACTCTGGGTTTCTTGACTGTGTTGAAACTTGGGATGCTTGTGGGAAGTATTGGTTCCAAAGTAGTGGGAAGAAAGAAAAAACAGGGAGGTCAAAAGTCCATGGATGCCCAAACTGCAGGACAGGATCCTAATAATCCTGGTAATGCTCGCTGGCATCCACCTTCAGTGGCTAAATTTTTTTTCAAAGAAGGGGTGACTACTGCACGGTAGCTAATGATTGCTTTCTCTGTTTATACTTTTGTTTTTGAAAATTGTAAACTTTTGTTGTGGAGATATGTACATAATCATTTGTAAAGCCATTTCAAAATCTGTATCCTATTTAAACTTACATGTGCAATATAACCATTGTTTCTGCTGTATATTAAGATCCATATATTCTGGCTTGAAGATAATGGACATATGACAAATAAGTAGATGTTTTATCCTCTAGGACACATCACACTTTGAATCAAGTGGACATCTTTTTTCTTTTCCTTGTTGAGAACATGTTTTCCTGTTTGAATTAAGTAGTGCTCATTTTACCATTCGGTCAACATCATCCTTATCCGATTATGACTGATCAACAGTTCCTTATTCAATCAAATTCCTATTCTGGCTGGAAAAACTTTACAGAGTCTTCTCATTGTTGACTAAATCTGCAGTATGTACAACTTATATATTTTCATTCAATGGGTATTGAATTTTGAGTTGTGAATTGTTCAATGCTGAGGCACATTAGATATACTGCTTTGAAACCTTACCTCCGTTGGAGTGGCCCACCTCCTATCTTTATGCTTAGAGAGACTTATTGGTGATGTTCTCATGTTTGTGAACAATTAAAAGGAAGATAAGGATAGTCGACACAACAGGCCTTTAAATATTGACCTATGTGAGTACAGGCCAAAAGTAACTATAACATGAATTACATAGAAGTAGTACGCTTTAACATTTTCTATAGACTATCCTACCTCCTATCTTTATGCTTAGAGAGACTTATTGGTGATGTTCTCATGTTTGTGAACAATTAAAAGGAAGATAAGGATAGTCGACACAACAGGCCTTTAAATATTGACCTATGTGAGTACAGGCTAAAAGTAACTATAACATGAATTACATAGAAGTAGTACGCTTTAACATTTTCTATAGACTATCAGAGGGAAGATTTTTTCTTTCCTAGGGAAACATGTTCAATGAAAGTTCTGTGTAACTTGAATAAAATAAGTTCATGCAGTCCCTAGATAAAGTTTCTAGGTGAATTAGCAACATTATTTAAGGAAAGTTAAATCAGTGCTTACAGTGCATATGGTATATCTGGTATTGGTTCAGTCGAGCCATTGATCTCACATGATATACTGAATAGGATCAGCAGTTTGAAGGGAACTTTGGGTTTTGATATTGATATTATTTTCTCTGAATTTAATGATTCCCTCTAGAAGTGGATCTCTACTTATACAAGTGCAGGTTTATCTTAAATGCAAGATTTTGTTTTTTCTTAGTTGTACCAGATGGAGCTTTGGCTCTTTCTGAGCTCTGTTCAATGTGGATTTTGTTTCTTAATTATTTGTTTTTCAACCCAGCCTATATGTTTTGTTTCCTACTATTTTGTATAGGGTAAAGAAGGATATTTGGAACATGGAAGCCAGTTGTTTCATTAAGGAGTAAAATAAAAGCGTTAGCAGGGTTGGAGTTTTTTAGAATCCAATTGGGATCAATTATTATGTGTAAAGGTGGCCCTTTTTCGTTGCAGTTGATTTTGTTTTATCAACCAACAGCACTTTGCTTCTTCTTCAGAAGGAGATGAATGCTTTTAATTAAGAATGGTTCAAGTACGAGAAACCATAAGGGATTTTATTATTTTAGGTGCCACCAATAAGGGATTTTATTATTTTAGGTGCCACCAATGCTGTGATTATCATGTGTCACAGATAATACATGTCAAAGAGATTGTAGAACAACCTGATATGTTCATGTGGCCCTGCGTACGACCTTGTGCGTTTTCTCTTCACCATTTACCCTCCTTCCCCATGCCTCATAACATATCAAATTATTCATTCATTGGCGAATTTATTTATCAAATTCAAAATTATTTATTTAGTAGCGAAACTTTTTAAAGAAAATATATAAGACAAAATACTGGTTCATGGTAAAAGTGTAATAATGAGAAACATTTATTTTAGGATGGGACCAAGCCATATGGCAATTTAATGAAAGGGATGGTGGAACCCTTGGTTGGCTTTCTTGAGATAATTTACTTCTATTTTTGTCCATATTCAAGCTCTTGGATTAATATAATTAATTGATATTAATTGGTTGATATTATAATTGTAATAAAAATTTAGGAATTAAAAGTATAAGAGTATTTAGTTTTAAAATTGGCGATACAAAAATAATATAGATGTAATGTGGAATTGATTTGTTCATCTATAAATTTATGTCAATTGATTTTTACATGATCTATGTGATATTATAAAATCTTATGGTTCAGATTTGACAATCAGGATCAATTTTAATCAATGTGGATTTGATTGAAGGTACAAGACTGATATATGTTGTGCAATATTAATTTGTTAAAATATGCTTTAAAATATCCACTAGCCTTCTCTTGGTTTACACGTAAATTGTCAAGGTGATATCTAGGAATATTATTGGGGAGATTGCTGGCTTGACAGGTGATTGTGTTCTCCTAGATCAATTACCTTGGTGGATTGAATTAATGATGATGAATGATATCAAAAACATAATTCACCAACATGTAAATGGTCTTGTGGATCATGTGGATATGGTTGTTTGACCCTTAAGAATTGAAGTGTGTTATGATTCTTCTTCTAATTGCCTCTCATTTTTGGTGTCTTGATGATACATTGAATGTTTTTAAATGTTGTGATATAACATGTTGCAAAAACTTGTGCAAAATCAGTTCATAATGCAAGGGTAGGATAGTTGAAAATTGAATGTAATAATTTAAATTTTAGGTTCATTCTTGTGTGCCTCGAGATGAACTACACCTATCATAAGTGATGTAAATAAACCTTGGGGTTGAAATGATAAGTTTGAGGTAGGGAGTGCATGTATGAAAATAAATGTGAATAAAGATACATTAATAACAAATAAGTGACAAATGTGTCAGGATGAATGTAACTATCGATAGAGTGGATGCAATTGATATGAGCCAAACTAAACACAATAGCATGCCACTTATCAATATGTTATTGCATGATTATATTTTACTAACATAAACACAAAAATAAATTAAAAAATGACATAAATATGCAAATTTAACCATTACAATAATTACCCAAAAAAGAACTCATTAAAAAATCAAAGACCCTAGCTATTATAATTTAAAAAAATCCAATTTAAATGTTACGTTAGTGTAGGATTAATTGCTTTTGCTTATCTAACATTTCATGAGTACTTTGAGTGAAATGTCTTGAGAAGTCTTTTAGATCACTAACTGTGCATAAATTTCAACTTCTTTTACCTATATTGTTTACAAAAATGAAAAAGTGTACTCTATCTTACATTTAATAGGTATTTTAAAATATTCATTTTATATAATTTCTAATATTCATCCCATGCTATCCTTAAGATCTAAATTTTTCTATATAATCTAAATAATTGTTGTGCCATGTTTCCCTTCCTTTAAAACTAATATAAACACTAGTGGAAAGGCATCACACTCTAATTATAACGTTGAGCTTGAAACTTGAGAAAGTTGAAGGATTAAATAATAGTCACTATATAGATAAGAAAGTTGAGCTATCTAGTGATAGACAATGAATTGTAGCATAGATCCTAACGAGAGTAGAAAGTATAAAACCAAATATAGAAAAAAATTAATTAATGAGAACTACAATAAAGAATATAGTTGGATGATGAACAAACATTGTGGTCTTCTGAAGTTCACCACTACAAGGATATTTAGTATTATGTATAGGGATAAAAATAGATGTATGCAATCTTTTTTCATTTCTTTAGTCTCTTTTGTTTGACTAGACAAGATAAAAAAAACTAGATGTGGAAACTTTTTTATATTATTGAGGAGCTACCTAAATGATAGTAGCATGTGGTAGCAACAATCAGTGGGAAGGTGGTGAGAACAATCAACTCCTTTGTGCCTACATAAGTGGTTCATAATTACCATCCTTTTGTTAGCTTTATAAAATAAATAATCCATAGTTATGAGTAAAAGTATTAATTATATTTTCCATAATTGAAAGTAAATTTCAATGCAAAAAAGTGATATTCTTTTATGAATTATATAACAATCATGATAGAATCACCTTGCCAAACCATCTTCTAATTGAGTGACTTAGCAATTAAATGAATGAGTAGATTCTAAACACTTTGGGCTCATTTGAAAAATGAAAACAGCTATTTAATTAACATTAGTAAGTTAGAAGGGTGTGAAATGTGGTGGAAATGGGGTCTTAGCCTAGGGATGTAAACTAAGAACTTATTCATTTACCATTTCCAATTTGAATCATTTCATTGGAGAACAACCAACTAGGTCCAACTTTGATCCCAAAGGAGAGCTAAACAATTTGGTTAATTATACCCCTTTTTATTTGATTTGGTTGGATATGATTAGGAATATGCAAGATCTAGGTAAAATGATAATAAATTGATAACGTTCATCATAAACAACAAGATACAAAACTTGAAGCCAACACATTTAAGTACAAATATGGGATCAGGAGATAGAAAGAACCTTCGATAACAATTTGGAACTGAAAACATGAGGCCAATGTGCTAAGCGTCCTAGTCCTAAGGGTGTCTTTGTAAGTAAAGGATTTTGAATTCCAAATCAGGAGGCTCTATAGATTTGTTTCTCCAAAATCAGCCTAAAAGTGGTGGACACTAGAGCAAATCGACATAGTTTAGAGGTTTTCACCCATTTGAAGTCTAAGACTATCTATCACTGTCTAGTTTGCATAATTTTGTAGCACTTAGTTGTCAGATCTATACTCGCACACACGAAAAGAAGGAACACAAACCCTATGTTGGTCGTTCTACCTCCACTACAACAATGTTGAATGAAAAGAGAGCTTCCCCTAGTAGGGCAAAGGTTGAAAACCTTAATGGAAATGATTGAAATGATAAAGATACCTTTGATACGAAACCATTGCCTTGAAGTTTTACACAAAGCTTGATGTTGCTTGATATATGTTAATGCATGCCTTAATCATGGAGGAACACATAAAACTTGATCATAAATGCTAAAAAATGAATGCTTGAATCCTTGATTGCAACCTTGTGTTGAATTCCCTTGAAGATGCTTGATTGAATTCTCAATAAAAATGCTTAATGTTGAAGGACATATGTTCAAATGAGAGAGTTGTATTTATATGCAACTTACACCTCTTCAAGTTTAAATATCTATTAAGGTGAACATGGAGGAGTAATTTCCCACTACTCACAAAACCGATAATTAGAATTTTAAATTTGGGGCACACATGCTTGGACAAGGGTTCTAGGCATCCTAGTCTAGGAGGATAAGGCACTAGGCATCCTAGTCCCAACATTTCATTTTAGAAAAATATTGTTGAGTAGGGGATTGCATTGAGCTTCCAAGAACAGTCTCAAAACTAAGCAGAATCAAACATAAATTAGGAGGATACGACACAACCACCAAAGTGAGTCCAAAGTGAGTGTGAAATCCTAGAGGTATACAATTAGCTACACTACATGTAGCCCCACTTTAGCGAGAGTATGAACTTATTATCATACTCTCGATAAATTATCGAGAAGCGAAGAGATACTTTCATCAAAACATAAAGAGACAAGACAACACTAAGCTTCTCAAGGTGATAGCCTACAAGACTTTGGATGTTATCAATCTAAAATATCAAGATAAAAGCGAGCAATATGATCAAATAGGTAACACACATATGGAGCATGAAAAAACAAAAAGGTATGGCATCTAGGGTTAGTAAGATTCATAAGAACTTACTAGGAGCCATAAAGCATAAGGTGTGACCTCTAGGACTAGTAAGAATCCTCAGATACTTACTAGGAGTCATGTTCCAAAATGGAATCACACAAGCCTAACAAATTATGTTATGCTGTGACTCATACTAAGGTAAACGTCTCACGTAGGTCTAGAAAGTTGTGTTATGCTAGTTGAGTTTCACACCAAGGAAGATTACAAAGCAAAACCCCTCTATTTGTTGGGTAATCTAAATATGAAACAAAAAGATGGGTGCTACAATGACACCAAGCAAATTTTTTGATATAAAATTGCAAAATGGGTGTTGTAGTGGTACCAAGCAAATCATGGTGTGTGATCAAAGTGTACAAACCAATCTTATAGTGTGTGCACAATGTGAAATACATAGTGGAGTGTATGCCCCAAGATTAAAGTGGTTACATACACCAATTGAGAGCAAATGCTTTAAGGTAGTATACATTCGAATACATGTACATTGAAATAGTGAAATGACTCCAAACATATGCAAGTCAATGCCAATGGTCTAAAAACATGTAAGAGCATATACAAGATCCATGCACTAGGGTTAGTTTGTGCATAAGATAAATAATGTATGTTAATAATTGTTTTGAATTGACCTCATTCCCCAAATGTAGTGGAACCATGGGCACAATGGAAGAAGTTTGCATAAGATGAACAAAGGGTCTTTTGGGGTCAACATGGAAGAGACTAAAATGCCTCAATACTTTGCATCATCCCTAAAAAAGCAACACAAAAGCACAATTACACCAAAAGAACATTACATGACACAACATGTATATGACATACAAAAGAATCAAGATGCAAATAAAGGAATGCCACAATAGGATCAATCTCTTTATATCCTTGTGCCAAGAGAGCCTCAAGGGTCATCCAAAAAGAGCCTAAGAACAAATCATCTGCCTCCCAATCTTGATCATCATTATATAGAGATGGTGGACAAGATACTAAAGGAGTTATGACCAATATAGTAGATGGAGCTATGTCTAGTGCCACACATGGACCATTCTCTAATGATGGATCATAATGTGTGTCAGTAAGAGCTAAAGTTAGTGTTTTTGAAAATATCAAAGACAATGCATTATCATTTTCAATAGTTTCAACCATATTGTTAGAATCATCATCTAAATTGATTAAAAAAGGTGATTTGATAAGAGATAAGAATCCCTTGGAATCAACAACTTCAACATTCAATGAGGTTGGGCAAGGTAAGTTTCCTCTCTAGGAGTGGTTGGGGTAAGGAAAGTTGAGAAGGTGAGAACAAATCAACATTTGACTACTTAGGGGAAGACTCACTTCTTGCAACAAGCTCACGAGCCTTGACATGATGTGTTTATCTATTTTATCTCACACTGTGATTTCATCAGTTATGATTTGAAGCTTCTATGGAAGGAGGTTGGGTATCACCCAACCCCGATTCCCTTTTTCCTTTTATCTAGGAACAAAAGGAGGAATGCAGGCAACCTCTAAAGGTTAAGAGATAGGAGGAAATTCTAAATGATTCTAAGTGTTTGCCTCTTTATCTTTTATATGATGGAAAAGGTGGAACTACAACATACATAGTATGAACTTTAGGAGTAGGGACAATTCCCAATCTAGGATGTGGTTCACTCGCTACTTGTAGGGTAGGAAGAGTTACTTCTATGACCATAGATGTTGAAGGACCCTTAGGGGTAGCAATCAAATCATGTCTCAAAGGATTGCCTAAGGATAACTTAGCTATGCTCTTACATTTAAATTTTTGTTAGGATAGGAATAGGACATCTTTATGAGGTTTGGTTGGTCTAGGCGATTGAGGCCAAAAGTAATCAAGTGTAAAGTTTCCATGGTTATATAATGGCTGGAAACCATTGTGATGTATATTTTTGACTTGTCCTTTAAATGAGAACTTCAAACAATTATGGACTATGGAAGGGAATTCCTTCATGTATGTGAGCCAAGAATGACCCAACATCACATGAAATTGGTCTGAGGTAAGGATAATTGTAAAAGGACCAACTAAGAATTTAGAAGTAACTTCAACTAGAAGAGTAATAGAAACAATGGTAGGGCAAGTGAATCCATCATGTTCCTTAATCAAGACTTCAAATTTATTGTAAGTTTCTTGATATAACTCATGTTCAAAGATATTCTTATGTAATTACATTCACTATACATCCTAGATGAATAAGCACCCCATGTGTGTGTTTGTTATTAATTCTATAAATAATGTATAGTAGTCCATTAGGTGCATTCTTTAAGATATCACTTGAGGGAAAGGTGATATTAGGTTCATGTTTAGGTTTAGTTTTCTCTTGTTCTATCACATTTGAAAAATTGTTAGTTTGGTTGGATTGGTCAGTAAGGACTATGCTACTACTAATATTATGCTTAGGATAATTTATGGAATGGGAAGTAAAAGGATTGGTAAATATTTGCAAGTTTTGATTAGGTGGTTCTATAGATTTATTCCCTTTATCATTCACACCATCCACCAAAATGATATTAGAGTCAACAAGGTCTTGAATTTGATTTTAAAGATTCATACATCTATTTGTATCATGTCAGAGTGTACTATGATATTGACAAAAGGCCTTTAGGTTAAATGAAAGAGACAAAGCCTTTGAGGTATCTATGGGATGAATAGGGGGAAGCTTCATCAAATTTTTATTTAACAATTTAAGCATAATGGTGTGTAGGAACTCAAAAAGCAATGTGAAGTTGTTGCTCTTTAGTTTAGAAGAAAAATGAGATACAATAGTAGATGTTGTACCTGCAACATGACTTTCAATGTTGTTGAAAGAATGGGTGTTTATCTTGATGAATTTTTCATTTTGTTTCTTAAAGCCTTGATAAATTTGATGAATGTCTTTGGACTTATCAACTAGAGTCATAGATGAATAACCTTCATATTGACTATTCATAAGAGTAGCCTTTTCAAAGAAAAATTCACCGCATAAAGCGATAAATACTGACACATGATTATGAGGATCACTTTTCCATTGTATTTTTCAAAATGAGGTATCTCAATGTGTTGTGGGATGAAAGTTTTAAGGATGACAATAGAAAGTGGGTTGCTTGTACAATATGATGGGATTGTGGATTGGGATTCGGTCATGTTGGCCAATTTTTATTGTAGAGATGACACATTTTGCGACAAATGGTTTATGACAACATCGATAGGTGAATTGTCCTATGAAAAGTTAGATTCTAATGGTGGGTTTGAAGTGATATTATGGTAGTTATGTCAAACATTATGGTAAGTGGCTGGAGGATACATGGTTGATGGGTATTTTGAGAAACAAAAGGAATATTGGTTGAAGATGGAACATAAATATATTGATTGATAGGATTAGTCCTATTATCAACAAGGATGGCATTACCATTTTGTGTAGTAGTAGTCATGATAGAACATATAGATGTAGGAATATTGGGTATTGTTATAGGCATAGGCATTGTTATCTCAACCTAGGTTTTAGGAGTGTTATACCCAAGCATTTCTATGCCACTAGAAACATTTATAGCGTTTTCATCTAGTATGTGAGCCATGCTACATAGAACATCCACATCATGCACATCACCTTGTATCATCTTTCTTAGATTCTCAATCAAGGGGATCACCTCTTTAGCCAAGTGGTCTCTATTCCAAATTGTTGAAGACCTTCCAATTCCTTCTCAAGTATTGATAATTGTTCATTATATACTTGTATTCAAGGGTCTTTCCTCATCATGATAAGCATGAGGAGAATTATTTTTAGGTATGTTAAGCAAGGTGTGTTGGATTGAGGGAAGATCCATCTCCTAATATTCTTGGCGAGAATAAGTTATCGAGCATATTTGGCTCAACACTATTATTGTTCAAAGACATGAAGTCGTGACCCTATAACTTCTTTTCACATGAATATTAGATTTAGATTTAGTTATGAAACTCATAAACAAGTACAAGCTCCAAAAACACATAGTTTCTCCTAGGAAACAAGAAAGGAAAACTAGAGGCAAAGATAGAGAAATTGGATGCTTGCAATGTTTTTAATTAATTGACATAAAATATTACAAATATAAATGATGATTATCCAATCGATTAACTAATTAATCAAATGATATGAAATGATAACAATGATGCAATTGATTAAGCAATTCATGTTAAATTATGTGATATAGAAATGATATGATCAATTAACCACTTCATTAAGAAATATAAGATAGAAAAATGGTGATCAGTTAATGAATGAAAGCACATAAGAAATCAATTTAAGAAATAAATGCCTCCAAATTTGAATTTTTTTATGAAGATAACATATTTGAGCATCCAAATCAGAAATAATGTAAAAGAGGCAGTTTCATGAAAATGAAATATGGTGAAAATGGGGTCTTAGCCTAGGGATGTAAACTAATAAATTATTCATTCATAATTTTTCAAGTTGAATGATTTCATTTGGGAACAAAAAGCAAGGTTCAACTTCAGTCCTAATAGAGACATGAACACTTTCGTTAATTATTCCCTTTTTCTATTTGATTTGAATGGATATTATTATGATTATGAATATGCAATATCTTGGTAAAATGATAAGAAAATTATTAAATTCAACATAAACAACATGATATAGAACTTGAAGCCAAGATAGAAGTATAGATATGGGATCAAGAGATAGAGAAGAACTTGTGACAACAATACAAAGTTGGAAGTGTGAGACTAGTGTGCTAGGTGCCCTATTCTTGAGGTTGCTTTTGTCAGTAGAGGATTTCATATTCTAGACCAAAAGGCTCTGTAGATCCATCTCTCCAAAAATTAACCTAAAAGTGTCGTACACTAGAGAAAATTGACATATTCTAAAGGGTTTTGCTTGTTTAAAGTTTGCTCAAGACTATATGTCACTACTTTCTTTTGTACAATATTGCAACTGTCAATTTCCAGATATGTTCCTGCACAAATGAAAAGAAGAAAAAATGTTGTGTTGTATTGGGGCTTTCCTAATTCAAACCCTGTGTTGGTGTTTTCACCTCCACTACAACAAAGTTGGATGATAAGAGAGCTTACCCAGGTGGTAGGGTA
Source organism: Cryptomeria japonica (assembly GCF_030272615.1). Classification (NCBI taxonomy): domain Eukaryota; kingdom Viridiplantae; phylum Streptophyta; class Pinopsida; order Cupressales; family Cupressaceae; genus Cryptomeria; species Cryptomeria japonica. The sequence continues at coordinate 293,061,409 of NC_081414.1, read as the reverse complement.
GAGGCTAGAAATCTTAATGGATATGATTGAATGATAAATGACACCTTTAATATGAAATCCTTTCCTTTAAGTCTCACACAAATCTTGATGTTACTTGATGAATGTTCACGCATGCCTTCATCATGGAGGAACACATGACAACCTGATCCTTATTGTTGAAACTTGAATGCTTGAATCCTTGATTGCAAAAATTTTCTCAATTGCCTTGAAGATGATTAATTGAATGCTCAATTGGAATGTTTAATGTTGAAGGATACATGTTGAAATGAGTGAGGGAGTTGTTTTTATATGCAACTTACACCTTTTTAGGCAAAGCTATCTTCTTTTTGCCACAAGTGTGAAACTTTTGAAGAATTTCATACACTCTTAGCAACAAATCTCCCATAATTGTCATGAACTTGTGATTACAATGAAGCTATGAAGATGGAACCTTTCAAATCTAGGTTAAATGTAATTTCTAAGTATAATTTTAAAATATTTATCACCTTCCAATACTTTTAAAATTTACCTAAAACATAACAGCTACGCACTTGCAGTCTAATGTCTAAAATCGTCAATACAAAGATAAATTGGTAATATAAACTAAGTTTAGAAGTAAGATGGATATTATATTTGGTCCAACGATGGCATCGATAATTATGGAGGTAAGGATGGTTCTCATACACGTTGATGTTCAACAATAGACATAAATAAATTGGAAAAATACATGCATTACATTTTAGTTTTTTATAACAATATAAAGCACAAAACTATGAATACACAGTCAAGTTACTTGCTCTTTCCTTGCAGATTCATTTTATTTTATTGATGTCAATATGGTTGTTTGACACTTATGACTAATAAAAGTTGTGTGTAATTAATTAAAGCTTTTCACTTTATATTGATAGGTAGTCTATTCCACAAAATCTTTGTAGTTTTAGTTAAAATGCAATTCAAAGTTAAAGTTTTATGTCATTAGCAAAAAATCATTATACTATAGTTAATAGACATTACCTTGAAAATACATTATTAATTGATTTTGTTAAACTTCAAAATTATATTATCTAATTTAATTGGGCATGCATAAAGATGCCATGGTAATATAAACTAAGTTTAGAAGTAAGATGGATAGTATATTTGGCCCAATGATGACATCGATAGTCGTGGAGGTAAGATGGTTCTCATACACATTGATGTTCAACAATAGACATAAATAAATTGGAAAAAAACATGCATTACATTTTAGATTTTTTATAACAATATAAAGCACAAAGTTGTGAATGCACACACAAGTTACTTGCTCTTTCCTTGCAAATTCATTTTATTTTATTGATGTCAATATGGTTGTTTGAAACTTATGATTGATAAAAGCTATATATATAAAGCTTTTCACTTTATATTGACAGATAGTTTATTCCACAAAATCTTGGCAGTTTTGGTTAAAATGCATTTTTTTTTGTCATTAACAAAAAATCATTATGCTATAGTTAATAAAAATTACCTTGGAAATAAATTATTGATTGATTTTGTTAAACTTCAAAATTATACTATTTAATTTAATTGGACGTGCATAAAGACACCAAATTTTTGTTGAATTTACATTACTTAGTTATTAATTACGTTGTTCAATAAATAGAAATTGTCTTAAAAATAGATTATCAACTGATCTTGTTGAACTTCACAATAATACTATGTGATTTTTTTTTTTTAGACTGCAGGAATTAGTTATATCACAATACTATGTAATTTAATTGGAACATGTATAGAGATATTATTGTATATGATAAAATTTGGAAGATTTAAACTAATGCAAAACCATAAAAGATCCAACCATACATCAATGAAAAACCTAAAACATGCAAATAAAAAACAAAACAAAAAAGATTATACCATTCACATGCTTACTAGGGTTTGATCTCCATTATTTCCCATTTCCATTGATCTTGTTTGATATATTTTCTCTCAGATTTTATGTGTGCACAAGAGCTCAATAAAGAATAGATTGTGGTTGTGAAGTCACTTGATCGCTTGAAGGTTTGATAGACACATTAGTTAGGGTTGTGAAAGGATGAAGGAATCCCCTTATATAGAGAACACCTTAAAAAATAGAGGGATAAGATTAAAAGGTGAAAGGATAAATGGTCAGATAGGATTAAAGGGTAGGTAGAGAAAATAATAAAATATTAAGGGGGTAGTTAGAGGAAAATTAAGAGATAAATGACAAGTGTCATAGAGGGGAAAAGCTAATTAATTAATTAAATAAATGAAGATCTATTTAATTAATAGAAGAGGCGAGACCACTTAAGTAATAAAGTATTTATTTAATTTAGGGAAAGGATAATTTAAATAAATAAAAATATTTATTTAAATAGGGAAAGGCTAGAAGAGGATAAACGAAATAATTAAATAAATAAAAATCTATTTAATCAATAGAAGGTTTAAGATAAAAAAATTAAATAAATAAATAAATAATTTAATTAGGCTAGGACAATTTTAGGTGTCTACATTTTGCCCCTCTTTGAGACAATGCAGCTTGTTGCGTTGTTTCAAAGAAGATAAGATGAATTGATACAAAGCTACCCCAAGATGGGAGTGATATGCCCCCATGAAAGATTGGATGAAAAATTCTAAAAAAGTGCCGAAAATCTCTCGATAAGAAAAAAAGGCTAAAAGGGATAAGGGTAAAACGACAGGGTTAGATGGGTGAAAACTAGACTCAAAAGGGATCAATGAGCAAGAAAATGGCAACAAGAGCCAATTAGGGTTCCACAGGCAATATATAGAGGCCACGGGGGAAAACATCCTCATTTGCATACACAACATTAGAGAGATTAGAGAGCAAAGCACTCAGAGAGCTTAGAGAGCAGTCAACAGTCAAGAGATGATGGCAATCAAATTGCATCGATTTGAGCATGTGCAATGGTTCGAGCATCTTACAGACATGGGCGAGCCGGTATCTATCTCAAACTTGCTTAGTCACTTTGCATTTAATGTGCATTTATTAAGCTATATAGGTAGGTTAAATAAAAATGTGAAATTAGTGTTTAGGCTTAGAAACATGTCTGCATCAAGTTAGGTTGCATTTGTAATGTGCTAACGTGTCTAGGTCTAGGAAAACCGTGTCTGCAAATGTAATTGCATCTGCGTCATATAAGTTTGCGCATATGTTGTATGATCGCGTCTAGGTTCTAACGGCGCATCTAGGTGATAGAGGTGTGTGTGTGTGTGTGTGTGTGTGTGCATAACAACGTCACGTTTGTGAATAAAAATGCGTTTAAGTAAAGTTAAATTGCATCTGTACAATAAAGACATATCTATGATAAATAAAATCGCGTCTATGTCCAGAGACGTTAAAATTGACAGTTCTTTTATCAACATACGTTGTCAATTGGTAATCTATTAAGAGGATACACTAAGACAAGTGCCCTAGGTAGGACAAGGTAGGATCGGGGCTAGAATCAACAACCATGTGATAGACAAGCATCACCAATTGGATAAATTATTGAGAGAATGCACTCAAATAGGTGCCCCTAGGCAGGTAGGATGCTAAGTTGATAGCGGACAAGATGTTAAACTGATAAAATCTAGTGAGTGCTCTAGCAAAACAAGGATCAAGTGCAATGTGATAAGCATATACTCTAGGATGCAATGCCATGTGATAAACATAAGCACTAGGATATATGAGTGTCATGTAATAGACATAGGCACTAAGGTAAAGCCCGATGAGGAGGACCATGTGTTAGACATACGCACCACTAGGCTAAGATAGGATAAGATAAGCAACATTGTGTGATAGCCATGAGTACTACTAGGATTGACATGATTGGTTGTTTGGTTGCAGGAGTATCTAGGATAGATAGAGTCATAGGATAGATTCCCTATGACACAACGACTATGACTAAACAAGACTATTGAGGATCATGTGGCGATCAAGGCCATGGGTTTGAGACACATTATGCAAGATGCCTCCTTACTAGCCACTTATATTGTTCCTTTCTCACTCACCGTAATTTTGTCAAATAGTTTGCTTGCAAGTTGATCATTGATTTAGTTGTTTCTGAGTTTTACAGTTACTTAGAATGATGTTAAAGTTTGACAATACACCAAATGGTTGATCACAAATATTTTTATTGTGACTAACTATTTAGCTTCAACATTGTGAAATAAAAAACAAACATAAATCTTTATTTCACCACTTAAAACACTGGAACTAAGCAACAAATAGTATTTCTATTTTATAACACCTGAGTGATATTTTGTTTACATTGTCAATAACAATACCAAGTCTTAGCAACAAATAGTATTTCTATTTTATCTAGGACTTAGAACTGGAAGTTGAAGGAACAGGGGAAGCTCAAGGTCCCAAAACCTGCACCAGAGGCAAGAAAGGAAAAGAAACCGAACAAGGATCTGGAAGACCTGAAAGCTGTCGGGGCCACCTATGACGAGCTGGTGACAAAGGCGGAGGATCTACTAAAGAAAATCGCTGTGTAGCGCATTCCTTGTTTCTTTGTTGTTTTTAAGCTACTCTTTATGTTCGTTGGTCTTTTGGCTAGTCTTTTTGTCTGCGGACTCTATTGTACTGTTCTTCTCGGTGCTTTTTCTCTATCTTTGATGTAAAGGTTTCGGGTCCTGAAAACCTATTTTTTAATTAATCAGAACAGTACCAAGTCTTTATGTACCATTAACGATGATACCAAGCAATATATCTTCACTACTATAATGATAACAATAACAGTCCAACCAACCTTACTTTCCATGCTATGTATGGCAAATACAAGTACTGGTATGACTCCCTTAACTACAAGTAAAACCCCTAGAATACTTTTTTAGAACTTGGTTGACAAGGATAACCTTATACCACTGCTTTAGTAATGTTTCCAGATTTGAATGATGCGATGAAAACAAACTTTATGCAGGTATGACACTTTTGTGACTGTTCCCAGCTTGTACGATATTGATATTACAATTATTAGACCTTTACGAAACTTTTGTGATTGTTCTAAGATTGTAGGACACTTTTGTTACATTTATTAGACCTGTATAGAACTTCTATAGAAATATCTAGTTGGTACAACACTCCACAATCTATTAAATAACACAATAAGTTGTAATGCAGTCTTCAAATGGAACCCTTACTTCAAAACTTCATATTCGGCCCTCCAAGACTAATAACCTCATTCAAAATGGAAGAAGCAAGTATTTCACAAACTAATTTACCTTATAGCTCCACAAATCCCCAGGTTGTATCTTTCAACAACATAGAGATCGCTAGCAAAGAGGGATTTCAACCTCCAGGCACTTGAAGATGAACTCTCCAATTAATCTTAATAAATTCCTTATTCAATCTATCATATCCAAAAGAACTCTTAAAATGTCTTTTATAATTTTTCCAAGAGATCCCACACGCATCTCTAGCCAATGTGGGATAAATAAAACACTTCACTTTTTAATATTCAAGTCTCCAAGTACTTTAAGTGAAAAGGGACTTTTAATAATTAAATAACTTTTCCCTTTACTTAAGCTCCCACATTAATAAAGTTAAATATTTAATTTAACTTCACAACTTAACTTTATTGATAAATAAATTAATAATCACAAACGATTATCAGATCTTTAATAAATAACAACAATTATCATCATCAGGATATAATTAATGAATTCACTGTCTATCCAGACCTAGCCCAGCTAACTTACTATAAATAGTAAGTATCTCAAAAACACATCAAAACCCATTAGAATAGCTCACAACTTAAACTACCTAGGCCAAATATCATCAAGATCCCTTAAATGTCCTTGTTAGCCTATGGAACCATGGAGAAATAAGCTAATGAAAACATCATAAAATATGCACTAGAAAGGGGACATTATAGCCGCCTTTCCCAAAATTGCTTGTCCACAAGAAATTTCATCTTTGGATGCTACAAAATCTGCTCATTATCCCATGTGGCATCCTCAACGGTAGATTTTTCCATTTAACCTGATATTCCTTAATTATCCTCCTCTGAAGGGACTAATATCAGTTTGCCCTCCTCATCCAGGGGTGGCAACTCTGCTGATGGAACTACATTATGGCCTAGAGCCTTTTTAAGCCTAGAGACATGAAATACATTATGCACCTTACTGCTGGCTGAAAATTCTAACTAGTAGGCCACATCGCCAATGTGCAAAGTGACTTTGAATGGCCCATAGAATAATGGCTTTAGTTTCTCAACACCACTCCTCTTTAGAGAGGATTGTCTATAAGGCTAAAGCCTCAAATAAACCATATCACCAACCTCAAAGCTACGCTCAACCTTGTGTTGATCAACATATAAATTATGTTGGTTTTGTGCTTGCTGGATATTCTCCTTTAAAGTTCTCATGATGTCCTAACTTTCCTGCAATAAATCCCTTGCCCTAGGTAACCTGCTATCCCCAAAGAGAAAATCCATGAAGTTAGGAGCCTCGCATTTATACAAAGCCATGAACAAAGTCATCATAATAGACATATGATAGGTGGTATTGTAGCAATAATCACCAAAGTGCAACCATCTAAGCCACACCTTCTGCTGCCCTGACACATAATTCCTGAGATAACCCTCAATCCACTTGTTTGATATTTGATTTGTTTGGCCATCAATATGTGGGTGATAATTTGCACTAGGGGTGAGCTCAGTACCACTCAATCTGAAAAGTTCCTACTAGAACAAACTCAAGAAATTGTTGTCCTTGTAACTCACAATGTTTCTAAGCATCCCATAAAGTTTTAACACCTCCTCAAAGAAAAAAACAACTATCTAAGTTGTTGTATAAGTGACTGCAATAGCAAAGAAGTGTATGAATTTTATCAACCTATCAACCACCATGAAAATGCAATCCTTATTTTGAACCTTGGGCAATACTGTAATAAAATCCATAGATATACTCTCCCATTTTTGGTTTGGAATCAGTAAGGGATGGAGTAAACCAGTTGGAAAGGTATGCTCATTCTTGTTTTGTTTGCAAACTGGACACTCCCTAACATATTTTAGGACTTCATTCTTAAGGCCCTTCCATGTGAACCTTTCTTAGATCTACCTGTCAATCTTGAAGAACTCTGGGTGACCAGACAATGGTGTGTCATAGAATGTCCTTAGGATCAATTCCTTAAAGTATGAGGAAGGCACTAAATAAATCTTGTCCTTATAGAAAATCAAATCATCAATCATTGAATACTTTTCATCATGGGTAGTGTTCTCAATCAATCCTATTGTCCATGGATCCTTTGCACACTCCACTACAATTTTCGCCTTCCACTCAACTGATATCTCAACCAAAGAGCATACGTGGGGTCTCTGTGAAAGTACATCAACCACCACATTTTTCTTACCTTTGACATATTCAATATCAAAGTCATAGGTCTGCAGCTTGGTAATCCATTTATGTTGCCTATCATTAAGATCCCTCCGACTCATAAAATATTTGATGTTGTTATGGTCCGTCTTGGACATGAATCTTCCCCCTACTAGATAAAATTAAAATTTAGCCAAAGCATGCATCATGGCCAATATCTCTCTTATATAAATAAAGTATCTCTTCCCTACCCCTCTCTGTTTCCTACTCTTAAATGCAATAGGGTGCTTTTGTTGCATTAAAAATGCACCAATCCCCTCCCTTGATGCATCGCATTGTAACTCAAATGGTTTGGTGAAGTCAAGTAGTGATAAGACTAGACTAGATTTCATTACCTATTGAAGTGTTCAAAGCACTTCTGAGCTATCTCTGACCATTCAAAGGTTCCCTTCTTAATCAAATTTGTAAGGGGAGCGGTTGTCTATGAGAAGCCTTTTACAAACCTCCTATAAAATCCACTTAGCCAAAATAAACCTTTGAGATGAGTAAGGTTGGTGGGGGTAGGCTACTCAACTATAGCCCTGATTTTATCTGGATCCACCCTCACTCCATCTGCATTGATGATATGCACAATGTATATCAATTATGACATCCCAAAATCACATTTCGATTCCTTGGCATAAAGTTACTCACTCTCCAAAATTCTCAAAATCTCCTCTAGGTGTTGCGGGTGCTCCTCCCATGTCTTATTGAATATGAGAATATCATCAAAAAGAATCAACACAAATTTCCTTAGCTACCATGTCATAATCTCCTATCTACAAATGAAGATTAGGAATCATGCACGCACTAAGAATCTTATGTCCACCAACCACCTTCACTTCAAATCCCTCATGGTCCTTCGTCTGAAGTCCTCACTTCTATACGAAGCTTTCATCAATAAAATTGTGGGTGGCTCCCGTGTCTATCGGTGGAACCACTCATTGCTCCTGTATCACACCACTTACCTTGAAGGTTATCGATGGTACAGTACTAGTAAGTCATGCAATGGTCTTATCTTCTCCAACCTCCTTTGTCGTAGTATCTTCTTCCTCACTACTTTTTGGATCTAATTGTTGTTTAGACTCTTCTGAAGCTGATTCTTCGGCAAATAAATACTCTTAACTATTTTGCCTTCGCTTTAATAGTACACTAATGTGAAGGGTCCCATGGATCTCTGTAATGAAAATAGAGTTTCTTTCTTCTGAGTTCATTCAATTGGTCACTATCAAGTCTCACTGAATCTGTCCGTGATGGGTGTGAATCACTATATTTCTTATGCCTTTCTTTTTTCTACGGAAAATTCTTAGACGAAAAATTGACTCTTTGAGCTAGAGGACTCCATGTCCTTGGCCTTCTTAATGGCCTCTTGTAGTGTAGGTGGATTGAGGGCCTTAATCCACCCTATAAATGGATTAGCCAACCCATCCATGAAAAGAACCATGATCCTCCTCTATGATATATTTGTAACTAATACTAAGAGTCTCTAGAACTTTGAGATATAGTTCTCCAGTGGTCCCCATTGTTTCAACTATGCAAACTCCTTGAAATTTAGTTTTGGATCCTTCCTATCAAATCTCTCTATCAATCATTTTGTAAACTCAACATAGGAAGTGATTTGATCATGTTCCATAGTCACCATGCCATGGTGCCACCACTCATGTGCAACACCATCAAGGTGTATAGCAACATATTTAATGACTTCTTCTTTAGGCATAGGATTAAGATCAAGATAAGTGCCCACCTTTTGAACCCAAGCTCGTGATGTTGTCTTCTGAGAAGCTCAAAATATGGTAGAGACAACTTCCCTAGTTTATTTCGTAACTCGATGTTTCGGTTCCTATCTCTTGCATGAGGCATGTGTATCATCTTCACATTAATATAATCTCATAGAGATATAGCTGCCTAAAAAATCAAATCCTCTACTCTCCCAATCTCTTCTGAATTGATTATGTAAGTCAATGATTTGAGGCTCATTCATTGGCTGTGTTGGTGCCCTGGGTGGGAAGGTGGGAAGAAGAGGTCTCGAGCTCACCGTTCTAGTGGGTTGAGCTACATGTCTAAAGTTTTCATCCACATTTACTCCTCAATTACCTCCATTTCCATTGTATCCATCATTATTATCTCCATTGTTTCCACCATTTTGTCCATTATTACCTCCATTTTGATTATTGCCACAATTTTTCCACCATTGTTTCTGCCACCCAAGTTAGTCACATTAGTACCCATCTGGCAAGCTATCATCTGTATCAATAAGTCCAAACACTGATTCTATTGCAGTGTTCTTTTCTCTACTAGTTGTTGTCCTTGAACTAGTGTGTCCATTAACTGTATAAATCTTCCCTCATCTGGATCCCTTCTCTCACCCATATCGTCAATGTTTGGTTCTCTTGTAACTCCTTGTCCTTCCAGGCCTATATTAAGTGTTGCTCTATTTCTTTGTGTGTTTTAATAGTGGGTGAAGGATTTCTGGTCATAACCAAACATGTCACTATTTTCTCATATTATACCCTCTAAGGTAATAGGATACACTTCTCAGATACCACAGTAATATGCCCCCTTACTAGCCACTAATATTGTTCCTTTCCCACTCACTGTAATTTTGTCAAATAGTTTGCTTGCAAGTTGATCACTGATTTGGTTGGTTCCGAGTTTTACAGTTACTTAGAATGATGTTAAAGTTTGACAACACACCAAATGGTTGATTGCAAATATATTTGTTGTGACTAAGTATTTAGCTTCAACAATATGAATTCAAATACAAACATAGATCTTTATTTCAATTCTTAAAACATTGGAACTAAGCCAGAAATAGTATTTTTGTTTTATGACAACTGAGTGACATTTAGTTTACAATGCCAATAACAATACCAAGTCTTTACATAGCAGTAACAATGATAATAAGCAATATATCTTCACTATTATAATGACAACAATAAAAGCCCAACCGACCTTGCTTTCCATGCTATGTATGGCAAATACAAGTACTAGTATGACTCCCTTAATTGCAAGTACAATGCCTAGAATACTATTTTTGAACTTGGTTGACAAGGATAACCTTATACCACTACTTTAGTAATGTTTATAGACTGGAACGATGTTGATGAAAAAAAGCTTTATGCAGGTACAACACTTCTGTGATTGTTCCCAACTTGTATGATATTGTTGTTACAATTATAAGACCTATAAGAAACTTCTATGACTGTTCCAAGATTGTACGACACTGTTGTTACAATTATTAGGCCTGCACGAAACTTATGTGGAAATTTTCAGCTAAGACAACAAGTTGTAATGCAGTCTTCAAATGGAGCCCTTACTTCAAAACTTCAAATTCAAATATCTGACTAATAACCTCATTCAAGATGGAAGAAGCAATTATTTCAAAAACTGATTTACCTTATAGCTCCACAAATCCCCAAACTGTATCTTTCAACAAGATAGAGATCGCTAGCAAAGAGGTATTTCATCCTCCAAGCCCTTGAAGATGAAGTCTCCAATTAATCTCAATAAATTCCTTATTCAATCTAGCATATCCAAAAATAACTCATAAAGAGTCTTTTATATATTTTCCAAGGGAGCCCACACACATCTCTAGCTAATATGGGATAAATAAAATATGTTATTTTTTAATATTCAAGTCTCCAAGTACTTTAAGTGAAAGGGGACTTTTAATTTTTAAATAAATTTTCCCTTTACTTAAGCTCCCACATTAATAAAGTTGAATTTTTAATTTAACTTTACAACTTAATGTAATAAATAAATTAATAATTGCGAACGATTATCAAATCTCCAGTCAATAACAACAATTATCATCATCATGATATTATAAATGAGTTCATTGTTGATCTAGACCTGGCCCAGGTAACTTACTATAAATAGTAAGTATCTCAAAATCACATCAAAACCCATCAGAATCACTCACAATTGAAACTGCCTAGGCCAAATATCCTCGAGATCCCTTAAATGTCTTGGTTAGCCTATGGGACCATGGAGAAGTAGGATAATGACAACATCATAAAATGTGCACTAGAATGGGGACATTACACATTATGTTCATGCCTGAGATTTGGGCAAACATAGGATTATTGATTGCTCTAGCAGAGAGGTGTTACTTTGAGACCTACTCATTTCATTTGTCGATGGGTGAGATGTCCATCACTTGTAGGATGTTTACCAGATTCTGATGATTCCTATCACTAGGGAGTTAGTGGTCTACAATCGGGAGGGAGATGTGGATGCACTGCAACGAGTCTTTAGAGACTCGTAGTTGGAGATGAGAGGAGGACATCTGAGTTGGGAGGTGATGTACACTAGTGGACATGCATTGGCTGCAGTAGTTGGAGGAGTTGTTAGCAAGTTCTTGTGTCCCGAAAGGGCTACACACGGATTGGCCATAGGATAGGGGAGAGGACTAGAGATTCTTTTGACAAAGAGGATGAGGTTTTCTTGGGCGCCATGCGTGTTGGCGCATTTGTACCATGAGTTGCATTAGTTTGTTTACCTTAGTGGTTGCGGGCTTCGATGTAAAGTTACATTACTACAGGCGTGGGCTTACAAGCATGTAGCAGTGATTAGGCTGATTCATTTTAGATTCAAGAGTCATGGGGAGGCTTTTGTACATACTTATGGAATGATTGCTTCCCAGCCACAAATTGGTAAGTTAGAGTACTAGAGGAGAGTCATTGATGACATCGACAGTATGATTTGGTGACCTTATCTAGATTGCGAGGCATGGGTAGAGGATGATAAAGAGTTACCTGTTTGTTTCTGCAATAAATATTTGATTGGACGAACTCCATATATTTTGGATAGACATTTACTAAACAAGGTGTCTAGATAGTTCAACAGAGTATCACAAATGCCTTGGGTATTAGGTGAGTTTGCTCGCACTATGAGAGAGCAGATACACTAGGGACCCATTTTGTCATATGATGTAGTAGTGACTTCTTTTTAGGAGATGGTACCTATGCCCTAAGATTTATTGAGAGACATAAAAAACATAGGGATGACTCCTGAGTATGAGGCTTACTTCTGTGCACATCCATTCCTGCATTTGATAGGGCTACGAGAGCCAACACCAGGATTGGATGAGGATGATGAGGATGATGAGGTCAGAGGTGGGAGATGGAGAAGATAAAGGAGAGAGGGAGAGAGGAGGGTAGTGAGAGGCAAATGAGGAAGAGGTGACAGGGCAGGGATGGCAGACCACCAAGGCTGGTGAGAGGGAGAGGTGGACAACCTCTATAGATTGCAGCCCAAGTACATTAATAGGGTCATGAAGCCCTTAGACAAGAGAGAACTGAGGGACCAGCCAAGGGTGGAGATGAAGATGAGGAGGAGGATGAGCTCATCATGCTGAGATAGATCACACAGGGATAGGGAGATGAGATCAATGATCTTGAGAGAGAGGTGACTCGATTGAGGTGAGAGCTATGGGAGCCTAGAGACGAGTGGGATAGGGATATTGAGCGGTATTGAACCACTAAGGAAAGCATCAGGGTGGCTAGGGCTACACAACATGGGACAAGATGATGTTTTAAAAAAAGAAGATATTAGACATACATAGAGGTATTTAACTTTTATGCTTGATGGCTAACTTTTATAATATTCTATAAACGAAACCTTTTTTATTTAAAAGAATAATTTTTCATTGAGTACAATTAATTAGTTATTCATTATACTATTCAATTAATATAAATTAACTTAAAAATAGATTATTAATTGATTTTACATTGAAATTCAATTTATACTATCTAATTTAATTGGGACATACATAAAGATATTATTTGTAATTTTAATTTTAGATATTATTAACTTTTTATAAAGGAAATCATTTTTTCTTTAAAAGAAAATCAAATTTCATTGAGTAGACATTAGTTATTTATTCATTGTAGTATTTTATAAATAAAAATTTCTTTATAAATAGGCTATTAATTGATTGTGTTGAACTTCAAAATTATACTATCTAATTTAATTAAGACATCTACAAAGATATTATCTTTAAAAAATATATAATTAGATTACTAAATATAATATTAATGCTAGGATAGGGTTAGTGTTAGGATTAAGGTTAGGTTATGATTAAGGTTACCATTATGATTTAGAGCATAGGTTAGGGTTGTTGGTCACAAATTCTGATTTCCCTCCTATCCTCTTGTAAGAAAATGAATAACTATGTCTGCATATGAAGAGATCAGGGAAATAGAACTCAAGAACAACATATAACAAGGTTTGAGAACCTTCTACACTTTGAACTTGTCTGAAGTTCAGGTGGGTATACCTTTTGTGAATAAATTCACACTTTTAAACAGAGATCCACATTAAACCAATGCATAAAACCTATGGACCTCATAACCTTTGCAAATACTTGAAAACATTTGAAAAGAATATGCGTTTATCTTCAATATTGATCACCAAGAAGGTTATGGAACCTAGAAAAACTATACCAGTGCCTTATCCTGGGCTTCAGAGTCACCTAAGCTATACAAGAATTCTGAATTTGGACATTTCAATACATTCTATCACTTCAACTTCATTAACTTAATATATGCTTGACATATATGTAATTTTTTTCTTTATGCTAAACCTGTTCATCAAATTCAAGCAGAAAACACTACTGATTCACTAACAGAGGGGTTTTATGTATATTTGATTCCTCGCCTTGAGAGAAAAACCTAAAATACCTTTTCAAGATTGCCTTGCAATCCCCATCCAATCAAATAACCCTTGATTATTTAGAAGAACACACTAAATCAATAAATGCATGCAAGAAGACAACATAAATGTGAGCTCAAAATGATCTGGTCTGTATATTGATACCCATCATCAAATTCTACATCTAACTCAGAGTAATTCTTCAAATCCAGAAAAAGGCCCCCGAATATACTTTTGCCAAAGTTTTCTTACAAAATTCTTGAGATCCCAACAAATGAGAAGAAATTGGAAATGTGAAGAGGAGGGAAAAATTAGGTCTGCAACCGAAATTGCTAGATGTCTCATTTTTCAACAGAATTTCAATTCCTTCCTTTTTTCCATGGAAACTGCTCTCAAAAGATCTGATCTTTGTTGAAACAAACTTCATAACTACATTCCTCATCTTGAGAGCTTTCCGGTGATATATGATACTTGCCATTTTGACCAAAAAATGAGCCCTGAGCGAATTAATCATTCACATGAGCACAATCATTTAAATTTTTCATTTTCTTTATATAGTCTCAACTATATAATAAACTGAATTTAACTTTGATTTTGTGCTCTCATTGTGCCCTGATGCCTTGCCACGTGGCAACCTCTGATTGCTTGATGGGGTCCACTGGGCACCACCTGGGATGACACCTCATCGCCTCCACTGTGTATGCCACATCACCGCCACTTGTCTGTCCACCTGTCGCCATCTGTGTGCCACATCATCACCACCTAGGCACCATCGGGACGGGACCCGCCTGCTGGATGTCTTAACTATATCTGCCACCTGAGCGCCACCTGGCTTTCGCCATTTCGCGGCCTCTAACGAGTGAGCATCTCACCTTCGCGAAGCAACGTGGATCGTCCGATCTCTTGAAACATGCACGATCTTTCCTTGCTCAATTTTCGGAAATACTTTTCGCCATTTCGCGGCCTCTAACCGGCGAGCATCCCCACCCTGTGAAGTCGCGCCGATCGTCAGATCATCTCAAACCTACTCACTGGTTAAGTCGGCCTTTCTCTGCAAAATTTGCCCTCTTGACTCAAGGAACGTACCTACGTGGGGTCCACCTATCACCGTCTATCACCTCCTCCACTCGCCTT
This sequence comes from Cryptomeria japonica, assembly GCF_030272615.1. Lineage (NCBI taxonomy): Eukaryota > Viridiplantae > Streptophyta > Pinopsida > Cupressales > Cupressaceae > Cryptomeria > Cryptomeria japonica. Next base: position 293,046,289 of record NC_081414.1, on the reverse strand, counting down.
GGGGTCCGAGCCCGCACGTGGGCCCACCTTTGGCACCCAACAAGCACCATCTGTCAAAAACCTTGATAGCTTTGACATATTATTGGTGTGTGTTCTTCCTTTTAAATACTGAAAATGTTCATTTCCCAGTCAATGTGGGATAATGTGTTTAGCCTCAGACTGCATTTTTTAAGCTTTCTCTGAGTGTTTTCATGGCTGGTGATGCATTTCCTTGAAAAAATTTAATGCCTTTCTGCTTGCTGTGTGGAAGGAGATTGGGATTATGGCTACCAATTGCATTGATTAATAGTTTTAAACTTTCTTTTGCTCCTTTCTCCATTGCCACGGAAGGAGGAACTATGGAATTTGCATTTGGAAGAAGTTTCATTGTTGCCAAACACATGCTCACGTAGGGGATAGTTCTAGCAATTAATTTGATTTGATTTCCTTAACACTTCACCATGCCACGCACAACAAGGAAGGAGGCTCTGAATTTTTTCATTATGCTTCCCATTTTCTGCAACTCATGAAATATTCAGAATGCTTTCACTTTAAAACACCCCTTTGCATATCACGTGAACTGCTGGGAGGAATGTTGGGTTTAATTGGCATTCACTTGCCAAAATGCAATTGCTTAAAAGTTTCTCAAGCTGTTGTAGCTTCACGTGGGGAGTTTGCCACCAAAATCATTTACCATTGGAGTTTGCCTTGTCTTCAACGCCTTCTTCAACCTTCCATGCTGCCTCACGCCAAACTCCAACCTCAGCAACATCCATGACAAAGGGGAAAATTTGGCATAGTTGGAATTTGACTTACCCCAGCCAATACATTTTAATGATGGTTCCACGTGGAGGGAGGAAATTGATTTGTAACTGAGAATTGCATTTGGTCTGCTCCTACCGGTTGCCATTTGCATCTGCCTGAAGACTTATCTCATAGCATTAAGCACTGCCCATTTGCATTTCTTTAAAACCTTATTGTGGTCCATTCCTAATTCAACTTCAGCATGCCACGCAGAAGGGAGGATTGCTGGCATTGTACCTTTGTATTTTTATTAAACTAAAAAATGCCTCTGAGCAGATCTACACCATAGCAGAGAGGAGGACTTGACATTGGTTTGGAGGCTATCATAGCCTATGTAATATACCATATTGCATTTGCTTGAAATTAAAATTAATTTACCATGCCAGGTGAGAGGGGCTAGACTGCTAAATTCAATTTGGAGGATATCTACAGCCACATGAGAGAGGACTGTTGTTTGTATTTTCTTTGAATGTTTTGATTGCTGCTCTCTTATCTCCATGTCCACCTTGGAATTTTGCTGCAGTCTCTTCCCCCATCTCCACGTAGAAGCCTTGGAGGAGAGGATGTTGTCATTGCCTTTGATTTGGTTAAATGTTGCCCACCAGAAACTCCACACAAATGGTCAAACTGCTGCTAGCATTTGCTTGAAACTATCAATGCCCTCTACCTGTCATCACGTGCCATTGGAAATGGGCATTCAACCTGCAAACATGCATTTGCTTGAATGTTTTAATTGCTGCTCTTTTATCATGGCCATGTATTGACATGTAGACTGAGATTTTATGGCTGTCAATGTTGTAAAACTTCTTTTGATGCATTTAACTACTGCCATAGAGTTGCACATTTTAATTATACCCATAATTAACATCAATTTGTGAAAGTAGACTGACAAATCAATTTACTGAAACTTCTAAACTCTTGTACATCCCATGCCATTTGCCAAGAGGATTAAGCATTATGTCATTAAAAGTTAATGAACGGGCATGAGCCAGGTTGGGCCCTAGAGTGGGTCCGACTAAAAAAAAAAATCGTTTTCATGCAACTGACCTCTAAAATGCTTCAGGAACCTCAAACACACCTCTGGAAACAATCGACATCGTTTTCGGATCATAAAATTGAATTTTACAACTTTCAGGCACTTGTGCCACATTTTCGCATTTAATCGCGAAGACATATTTTTCAAGCCGGTCAAAACACCTTTCTGGAACTCACCATCTGACAGGCGTGTACTCTAATATACAAGGATGAACTCTACCAAACAGTTTCTCAAGAGGAGTCCCGAGTGAAGAGATATTAATTGGCGAAAATGGCCAACTGGCTTTGTCGACACTGCGGACCTAATGAAGTCTATGTTCTGGCAACACATGATGCCTTTCTCAAAAATATCAAACGACCTCTGTAGGCCCTCAAATTTGAAACATAGGTACCTTGAAGTACATATTAAAACTTTTAAATCTCAGTTCGATCACAAGACTGATAGGATGCAAATGGTGCACTCACAAAAATGGCTACATTAACTGATACAACACTGAAAGTACGGATAACTGAAAACGATGGCTAAATGAACCCTTTTGAAAACTGATCAAACAGATTGGCAGAGGCTTGAAATTTGAAACATAGCTTTTCATTTATATCAGCATTAAGCTGGAAGAAACATTCTGACATGACGCTTGCTGATGCAACTTTTACACTTATGTGAAATAGGGTTCCGACTAGCTGTCGAAACAGGGACTAGTCAAACCACACAAACTACAAATGGATTGATCTTCAAAAACTGAGCAGATGGATTCATTAGGACTTGAAATTTTGCAAGATAACTCATATTTATGCATATACTTGAATCCATTTTGAATTTCTTCATGACAATCAACAGGGCAAAAGATATAATTGCTCAAAATAGGCTACTCAATAAAATCTAAATTTGTGCCTAAAATGCACTTTCAGCTCACCCCTTGAAATGGGTACTTGGTAAACTTATCCAAATTGAATTCTGAAAGTTGCACATCACTGCATAGGCTAAATGAAAGGTGTAGGACATGAATCCCGAGCCTTACCCCTTGAAAATCAATTGGCTCCACTTTACCCTCTTTCTAACTAGGCCATTCAAACTGACTTATTTAGATACTTTTTTGACATGCAGAGCAAAATTTTGAAATGGGCCTATAAACTTTGACTCAAATTTAATGAGTCCCAACAAGGGTGAGGATTATATTTGATTTAGGGTTACTAGCACAGTTCAATTAGGGTTAGAGTTAGTATTAGGATTAAAATGATGATTAGAGTCATTGTTAAGGTTAGGATTAACATTCAATTAGTATTAGGGTTAGTTTTGGTGTTAGTGCAAATTAGGATTATGGTGTTATTAAAATAATGGTTTAAATAGGGTTAACATTATAGTTCAATAAGAGGTTGGCTATAATTAATGTCCAAGGATAATTAGGGTTGAGGTTTAATTATAATTAGGATTAGTGTTCAATTAGGTTATGATCAAGATTAGTGTTTAATTAGTGTTACAATAAAGATCAAATTTATATTTTAAGGTTAGGGTTAGTCTTAGGGTTACTAATATTAGGGTCACATTAAAGGTTAGAAATAGAATATATTCAAAGTTAAAATTAGAATCATGGTTAGTGTTTTTTAAATTAAAAGCAACAAAACAAGGGTGTTGTCCCCAAAATACAAAGAGGTACTAGCCAAGGCGGAACTGCCATGACATACAAACATACTGACATAAAATTTAACAAATACAAACAAAAAAAATAACCTGTAAAACCAACAACCTAGAACCGATTCAAAGAGGGACAAATCTACCCAAGCCTTGATAAGGAGAGGTCTGGAGGAGGGAGGGAGACTTCCCCTTCCGCCTATGGCAAACCATCGTCCATGCAATACTATCATTTAGATCATCAATAAAGAGATCAGGCGGGAGGGAATCCATAGGGTTGCAATTTGAATTGCCAATAAAGTATTGTTGCAGAGCAACATGGGGTTGTTGTAGAGGAACAACATAAGGAGCAGAAAGTGATGAAACAGGGACAACCGAAGTTGCATCCCCAGGAACAACCGCAACATCTGCAACAATAACAACAGGCACCTCATCCTCAGTAGAGTCTGAATCAAAAGAAAAGATAGTCAAATGTTTTGTCATAGCATCTTTCCACCATGTAGCAACACCTCTATGATGTGAAATCGAGTAGTCTTAAGCTAAATGGACCGTGGAGAAGCATTTTCGATAGTGGAAGGGAAGGCCCTCATAATATAGTAGTTGTGACCATGGCCTATCCCCAACCATGAGGACCACATCCCCTGGGTGAAGTAAAGAGATGTCAATGTTGACAAAGATGCAAGCAAAGATGGAGTGTCCCATAGAAGACGTGGCCTCATCTACCTTTAAAAAGCAGTCAATAGAGTTTCCAATGGCCTCGTAGCAAGATTCTTCTCAGAAGTGGAGTGAAATATTTGGAAGGCGAACCCAAACTGGGCACACATTAAGCGATTCAATAAGAGGATTAAAGGAAGTTTTCCAAGGCTTTATAGAGAGGGAGTAAGCTCCCCAAGCCCGTAGCTTACCTAAAACCAAATCCCTATATTTGAAGAAGTAAATGAAGCAATAAAAAAACCTTTTGCACAAGGAAAGAGCTCAATATTATGAGCAACCAAAGGCTTCCAAGAGTCACTTACCCAAAACCCAAAGAATCTACACACCAAGGCACAACGTTGGTAGAATCCAATGTTGTCTACAACATCCTATCCATAGACCACCACGAGAGAGGACTTGGCACATGGAAGATGATGAAAACCCTTGGAGGGTTGGGTAGTAGATCTGGCGACATGAGAAAAGTTGTGTTTTCCATCTGTCTCAATGGGGCTCTAACACCCACAACATCATTATCAATACCCTTTTGAGAGTCAACCACACCCGAAGTCTTCCCAACCTCAACATCAACACCAGTTGCAAAATGATCCCCCAAACCAACAGGGGCTCGGGGAGAGCTTGAATTATTCACAACAATAGAGCCCAAAATGGTGGGGGGTGAAATAGTCAGACAAGAGGCAGTAGAGGCCCCATACACATCCATGGCCCCAGGCTTGCCAATGACCAACACAATAGGCACAATATCGATAGAGTAGTTTGAACAAGAATGAGCGGGAGGACTATTGAGCACCATCTTTAATATGAGTTAGTATTAAAATCTTCCATTTATTATGGTTAGTGTTAAAGTTAGGGTCAAAGTTAGGATTATGGCCCTAATCATAATGTTATCCCTAACCCCAACTACAACCCTCATTAATTTAAAGTCTTGTATGTGTTTGGTTAGGATTAGAGTTTGAGTTAAACTAGGGTTATGGTTAAGGTTAGAGATAACGTTTATTTAGGGTTATAACTCAATTAAGTTATGGTTGAGGTTATCTAGGGTTAGTAATCTAGGATAAATCTTGAGGTTAAGGTCAAGGTTAGGGTTTAACTAGAGATATGGATATTTTTTAATTATGGTTAGGGTTAGGATTCTACAATAAAACTTACCTTAGGGTCAAGGTTAAGGTTGGGGTTAGTGTGAGGCTTCATTTAGGGTCAGGGTTAAGCTTCTAAAGGGTTTAATTAGGTTTACGATTAGTGAACATTACATCTATTAATATAGTTACCCATGAAATTTAATTAATATATTACATCATTAGATTAGTGTTAGGGTTTAATTAGGGGGTCAAATCAGGGTTAGGGTTAAAATTTTAGAATAAAGCTTGGGATCAACGAAATGTTACTCTAGGGTTTAGGTTTAGTTAGGGTTAACATTAATGCTATAATTTAATTAAGATTACAGTTAGAATTAGGGTTTCCATTAAAACTAGGGTTAGTGTTAGGGTTAACATTAGGCAAGGTTTAGGGTTAAATAGGGTTAGGTTTCAATGAGGATTATAGGAGAAATAGTCGAGTTAGGGTTAAGATGAGGGTTAGACTTAGAATTAGAGATATAGTAAGGGTTAGGGTTAGGGTTAAGGTTTGTGTTCCATTTTAATTCTAGTTTAATAAGTGTTAGGTTTAATTTAAATTTAGGATTAATGTTCAATTAATGTTATCGATAGGGTTCAATTATATTTAGGGTTTAATTAGCATTAGGGTTAGGGTTAATAAGTGTTAAATTTAGGGCTCATTTAAATTTTGTATTAACATTCTAAGTCTAAATAGGATTAGAATTAGATTTAGGGTTAGGGTTGAGGTATAGTTAGGTTTGGAGTTAGGGTTCAAGATCAATTCTAAGATGTAGGCTTAGAGTTCAATTAGGATTATTGATGGGGTTATGATTAAATTAGGATTCAATCTTAATGCGGGTTAAGTTTAGATTTAGGTTTCAACTAGGGTTAAAATTAGCGTTGCAAATATTATGAATAGGGTTATAATTAGAAATTGAGATAGGATTAAGAATTGGGTGAAATTAGGGTTATGTTTCAATAAAGGCTAAGGTTTATTAAAGTTGGTGTTAGAATTAGAGTTAGTATTGTCAAACTCTAACAATGTTGCTAACACTAATTTGAGCTAATTGCAACCCTAACCTTATTGTTGGTGTAACTAATTATTCATGTTGGATATTATTACACCTTACTTAAGCTTACTTAGGATAATGCATTTCATATTAATTTGGGTATGGGACACTTGGGTGTTTGTGTCACATTGGGATAGTGTGTGTAGGAGAATTTCCATGTTTTGTGGTCTTGTTGTTACATTCCACATTCGGTGGGTGATCCACCTCATGTGAAATATTATATTGTTTCTCCCACCTACCCCTACTTATCCCTACCTACCCTTGTTTCTTATTGAGCCACATGTCATGTTTGTGTGCTTATATATCCATATAGCCTTGCCTATGTAAGTAGGCTCATATTCATTGTATGTAACCTTAAATATAACCCTTACCTTAAATGTAAACCTAATTTCAATTATAACCCTACCCTGAAGCACATTTCCTTCTCTAACCCTAATCCTAACTCTAAACTTAACAATAATCATATTATTATTAAATATTAATTATAATATTATATATAATAAATAATATATATAATTTTAATACTACTGATATTAAATTTAGTATTAGATATATAATTGATTTTTTGGGGGTAAATTAATAGCTGGTAAGGGCCAAAACCTTTTATAGAACTATAATGTTGTTTACATTTAGAATTTTGGAAAATGACTTATTCACTGATGAAACAAAATTCAATGAAATTCATATATGCCTATCTACCCGTAACCCATACCATTCTTAGCTGCAGAAGCCAAAATTGCAGCAAACTATCTATAGAGTTATATTCCCAGACTCACCCAAAAAGAAATAGTTACATTCAATTATCCAGAAAAAAGAAAACACAAATTTTAGGCCTTCCTTTCCTTCTTGGTTATGTATTGGCTCTCAAACCTACTCGGCTCCCTATTTGTGTCCACATGTGCCCTCTGCTACTCAGTGCCTGCCTCAGGAGTGGAGACCTCATCTTCTACATTTCCCAAAGCCACTTCTTCCCTCCTCACTCATTTCACCACTTCTTCCCTGGGTGCCACTAGACATTCAGATCTGCATGGTCCAATATTTTGGCTACTTCCACATCCCTGGAGTCCTCCTCTACCCACTCTTCACCATTGTCTAGCATCATTGGTATCTTCGGTTCCAAACTCTCCTCCTCACTATCACTTTCAACTAGCATCCCCTCTAGCTCCATGTAGTCTTTGACCCATTCATCCATTGGAGGAGGTATGATATTGCCTAAATATTATAGGAAAACCAAGCCCCTCTCAATTTCCCCCATGCATTCTTGTAGCTCCTATATTTCCAATGTTTGCACTAGTGAGACATTTCAAACTTCCCCTCCACGTCCGTGAGTCATATAATAATTTTGTGGCATGGGCACCATTAGATTCTTGTCAACATTATTCAACACCACATCAATCTCCCCTAGAAAGGCATGTTTGAACAACTTTTGACATAGTTTCTTTGCACATGCCTTCATCACTTTGAGATATAATGCCATGGCAGGAAACATGGTCGTTATATCTATATTGACCCTATATCTATGATATGCCCACATAAATTATCTCCCAATCACCTTCTTCATGACATACAATATTAGAGGGTGCCTCATATTTAAAACAAAGAGCAATCGTTTGTCTGTGACTTCTCCCAAAAAAGACATAACCTGTTTGGTGGATTCTAATATCAATGGCCTATCCATCACTTCTCTTCCCAGTTGTAGCTTCTACTTCAAAAAAACAATGACTCACCCCTCACCCATCTCTGTACTTGAATCTTTGCAGAGATTCTTTTTTGATGCTTTACTTGATTATCGCATAATGATAAGTTAATATTCTATACATTCCTCAATGTGGCATACCTTCCATGTCAAAAAATGAGTGTTGCAACCTCAAATGTCTTGTGCTCACCATCCCATCATCCGCCCCAATTTGGAAATGTGTGACATCATTAATCATTAATCTCTACCCTCTTCCTTTTTCCCTTTACAATACCATTAAATTCCATTTCATGCATTCTTGAGCCAGTCAGTGCCATTTGTCCCTAATTGCATGCTTTTGATAGCTATTTGGTACTAAAGCTCATGACTCATAAATATCTCTGATTATTTTGTGTGTGTGTTAGTGTAGGTTTTTATTTCCTAGTTAGTTATTTATTTTTCGTATTCCTAGGTTTTTCCTACACATTTATTTAAGCTTGCTTAGGATTAATTGAGTATTAGGGTGAATGGGTGTAACATGTAAACATCTTCCATGAGACTTACACTTGTCCTTTATAGGCTATTATGGTGGTATCTTCCCATTGGTCGTATTTGCCACTTCTCCCCTCTCTCATTTCCTATATATACTCACTCCTAGCTAGTATTTGATTCCATATTCTATGCATTGTAATTGCATTTTGCAACTTTTAGCTCTTGCATTCTCCTAATGTTGTTTTGCTTCTTTAGCATTTGTAGTTCTCTCTTGGAGACTAAGTCTATGTTGTTATTTTGATCTTGTATCATTTGCATTCATAGTTTTATATCTATTCATTTGCACTATTTTTTCTAGGTTATTCATCTTTGCATATTCTAACATGGTATCAGAGCCATTCTAGTGCAGGAATATATTTTTAGTTTCTTTATCTAAGAGATTCAGGGGGGATAATAAGTTTTTACAGGTTTCCTAAAGAACTGAGTATGCTATTCTCTTGCATTTCCATATGAACTTGAGAATCAGAAAAGTTTGAGAGAAAAATTCTAATATTTGAGCTATTTTTGTATAAATATTTTATAAATTTGAGTAATTATAGCATTTTGGTAATCCTAGTAGCTTTTTCAGCTCTTCCATAATGTCTAGAAGGTTCAAGAAAGTCTATTTTGGCTTTCTTTTTACCAAAATCATAGCACAAAAATTTAGAAAAGATTGGAGGCGTTTTTCATTTTTGTATCAGATTGGTGTCTTACTCATTAAATCAAAAAATGTTTTGTGGGTTCTCTTCTCAACTCCAAAATACCATCTAGGTCTTTGTTATATTTTTAAGATACAAAATAAATCTGGCTAAAACTATTGTGCAAAAAGTGTCGCGCGACCATTATTCAGTTGTGAAAAAGTTGAGTTTAATTCATTTTCTCAACTTTTGCTTCTTGGATTAAAAAATGTTTTCTGGGTTTTGTTCATAGAAAAAAAATGTTTTGGGGTTTTTGATATCTTTTTCATATAGTCAATAGATTTTTCAGAAATCAAATCATATTTTTTTTGTTATTGGGAAAAATTGTTCCTAGAGAAGAAAATTGAATTTTCAAAAATTCATATATTTTTCTTTGGGTGTCGAATTTCAACAAATAAGATACCATTGGAAAGATAAGTCTATTTAAATATAATTTTATCAGTCTTTAATTCACTCTTGGACTTCAAAGCATTTGTAGAAAAACAATCTGGTAAATCTATCAAGGTTTTGCATATAAATAATGGGGGGGAGCATGTCAACAACAAGTGTGAGCAATTTTGTTTCTTTGAGGGTATTGACTTGCAACATACAATTCCATATAGTCCTCAACATAATGGAATTGTAGAACGAAAAAATCGATCCTTGAAAGAAATGACCAATTATATGATTCTCCAAACCTTTGGCATCACCATATTGGGCATAAGCTATTAAATATGTGTGTTATATCTTGAACTAAGTCCCTCACAAAGCAGTAAAGGGGGTAACACCCTTTGAAGCTTGGACTGGTCAGAAAGCATCAGTTAAGCACTTTTGAGTGTTTGGTTCTCATGCATGGGCCCACATTCGAGCAGAGAAACACAAGGCTATGGATCCTTAACGTAGGTCTTCGCATATTTGTTGGATATCTAGATGATGTCAAAGGCTATAGGCTTCTTGATCCTACAACTTATGAGTTGTTCATTAAGAGGAGTGTTCATTTTGAGGAGAGTCATTCTAGTTCCTCTTCTACCACTTATCCACGCACTATCATATTAGAGCCACTACATCATGATGATAGTTCTTCAAAGGATCTAAATACGCCTGCTTTTGATGTAGGGTCTTCTTTCTCCATTTCAGATGGTGATGATGATGATTCACATTCCTCCCATAGTCATCATTCAGAGCATATTTATTCTCCTCCAAATTCTCTAGTTTTAGGACCTCTTTGGGCTTGTAAGACACTAGAGTCAGCAGGTGACTGGATCAATAATCCTATGGTGATCCTTTAGATGCTATAACATCAAGGTCACAATTTCAGCAAGCTCTACATGTCTTTTTTGCTTCAACTTCTGATCCACAGTCCTTTCGAGAAGCTTCAAGTGTCCCCAAGTAGGATGCAGCTATGTAAGAAGAGTTCAATTCCTTGGAGAGGAACCACACTTGGGATCATGTCCCTCTTCCTAAGGGAAGAAAACTTGTTTGATGCAAGTGGATCTATTAGACAAAATTTTCCTCATATGGGTCAGTTGATAAACATAAGGCTTGCTTGGTTGCTAAAGGATTCTCCTATGTTCCTGGGATTGACTACTCTAAGACTTTTGCACTAGTTGTCAAAATGAATTCTATTTGACTTGTCCTTGCTATTGCTGCAACTCATAGATGGGAAGTTCATTAGATTGATGTGAAGAGTGTTTTTCTTCATGGTGACCTTCAGGAGGAGATATACATCGAGCAGCCACAAGGGCTCATTCAGGATCCTTCACTTATTTGTCATCTTTGGAAGTCTCTCTATGGCCTTAGACAAGCCCCTCAGGCTTGGTATGCTAAGATGGACTCCTTCCTTCTGACAGTTGGGTTTACTCGTTGCCATTCTAATTCAAATGTCTACATTTTATAGCAGGATGATGCTCTCACCTTTTTAGTTCTCTATGTTGATGACTTGTTGATCATAGGGAGTCACTGATCTACCATTTAGGATGTGAAAAATTTCCTTCATTATTGTTTCTTGATGACAAACTTAGGCCTTTTGCACTACTTCTTGGGGATGGAGACTACTTAGTCTTCATCAAGGATATTCCTTGTACAACCTAAGTACGCTCTTGATATGCTCTCTAGATTTCACATGGTTGGTTGTAAGCCTACATCGACTCCATTTCTGTTTAGGGTCAAACTTGAGGCTAAGAGTTCTTCACCTTTGGTTGATGGCACTTTATATCGACATCTTGTTGGTAGTCACATATACTTAATTCACACGGGACTAGATATTTCATATGTTGTAAGCATGGTCTCTCAATTCATGCAGGAGAGCCATGAGTTGCATTGGAAATCAGCTAAGAGGATTCTTCACTACATTTAGGGTACTCACAGTTATGGTATCCATTATTCAATAGGAACATATTTTGACTTAGTGGGAAACACATATTTAGATTGGGTAGGTGATTCTCAAGAACACAAGTCTATTTTAGGATATTGCTTCTCTCTTGATTCTATACTAGTTTGTTAGTCGAGCAAGATGCAATCAACAATTGCTATTTCAACAACATAGGCTGAGTGTCAAGGAGTAGCTAATGCTACTATTGAATATATTTGGCTTCGGAACATTCTCATTGAGTTTGGCATTTCTTTTCGAAAGCCAACAATCATCTTTTGTGACAACCAAAGTGCCATACATATCTCTCGCGAACCGGTCCATCATCAAAGGACCAAACATATTGAGATCCACATACACTATATTCGAGAGTTGATTCATGAGTATATTGTCTAACATCATATTAGATTGTAGACATCTTCACCAAACTCTTCACTAAGAGAAAGTTCCTTCATTTGTAAGCTTTGTTGAGGGTGCAATAGTTGTCTACTTCAGGGGGGCTTCTTAGTTTTTCATTCTTTCTCTCTCTATTTGGGGGTGGGATATTCCTCTTATAATTGGGGGGCTTCTTCTTTTGGGGGGATATCTATGTACATATGTACTTAACATGGCCTCATTTATCAAACCCATCATCTTTTCACCCACCTAAGCTATGCTTAAGGGGAGGTGTTAGTGTAGGTTTTTATTTCCTAGTTGTTTATTTATTTTCCTATTCCTAGTTTTTTCCTACACATTTATTTAAGCTTTCTTAGGATTAATTAAGTGAGTATTAGTGTGAATGGGTGTAAGGTGTCGATATCTTCCATGGGAGTTACACTTGCCTTTTTTAGGCTATTGCGGTGGTCTCTTCCCATTGGTCATATTTGCCACCTCTCCCCTCCCTCATTTCCTATATATACTCACTCCTAGCTAGTCTTTGATTCTATATTTTGTGCAATGTAAGTGCATTCTATATCTTTTAGCTCTTGCATTGTCCTAGTGCTATTTATCTTCTTTAGCATTTGCAGTTATCTCTTGGAGACTAACTCTATGTTGTTATTTTGATCTTGTATCATTTGTGTTCATAGTTTTATTTCTATTTGTTTGCACTAGTTATTCTGGGCTATTCATCTTTGTAGATTCTAATAGTGTGAAGGATTTATATGGATTTGGTTTTGTAAACCCATCCCACTTGTCTTACTCATTTTCAATGTGTTGTACCTATCAACAGTACCCCTTGAGCTTCTGTTACTGCTTTTGCCAATCCATCTGCCACATAATTCCCTCCTTGTACATGTGTGTGACCCTAAATCCTTCTAGAGTAGAAATGATTTCCCTAATTGGTCTTAACCATCGCACCAATTTCAAATTCGGTGTACTATTTTTCCTGATTACATTGATCATGACTAATGAGTCTCCTTCAAGATGCATCTTACTAGCCTTGATGTTTAGGCCTATCTATAGTCCTGCCAGTGCAACCCTAAATTTAGCAATGTTATTGGTGGTTTCGCCTATGTGGATCGATCTTTCTGCAATTGTTCACCCTCCCTAGTTCTTTGCCACACACCCAATGCCACTAGGGCCTAGATTTCCTTTGGAAGATCCACCTAATTTTTATCTAGCCTTGCTCAGGAGCTATCCATTAGATACCCTCTCTTGAGCTTTTATGATTTGAACCCTTTGATGCTCCATCAACTTTAGGAACTTTAAGACCCTCAAAGGTTTTGAGCATTTCATTATCCCAATTTGTGAAAGTATTGGATTTAATCATTGTTGGATAGTTCAGTTACTATACCCTTAATCTTCTGACATAGATCCATGGAGTTCATTTGTATTCCTTGGGAAATTTGTCTATTCCTTTCTTTCCACAGTTCCTATACAAATGTTGAGGGAATTAATTTCCCTAAGCACTCAAATAAGCTCTATGTTTTGATGACTGGCTACATATTGAGACATTCCAAAATGACATTGGGTAGCGGGCATTGGAGATTTAATTTGGCCATGAAAAATTTCCACCATTCTACCTCAAATTTACAATGTAATAGAATGTGATTAGTTGTTTCACTCTCTTTTTGACATAACACACACCTTTCGAGCCCATAAATCCCCATTTTTTACAATCTATCTTCTGTTTTAATATTCTTCTATAGAGCTATCTAGGTAAATACTTTGGATTTGGGTAGGATACTTTTGTTCCATATAAGTTTGATTAGCCAATTCTATTTTGCAATTGCTACTTCTTTCACTTTGTAACCCGATCTTAGTTTGTAGTTTTCAGTGCTTGATCCACACCACCGAATGATATCTTCTTCAACTGATGCACAAAATGTCATTTACTTAGTAATTTCATTAGTGTTTCCTTCTGATCCTTTGGGGAATTGATCTCACTTAGAGACTTCCACTCCCATACCCACACCTCATTCTATTCAATCATTCTCTCATAATCACTAATCTTCTTTCCCCAATGCTTGATGGTTTTAGTTTTGATAATCTCCAAATTAGCAATGTTTATCAGAGGTTTCTCTCCTTCCCATGAATTTGACCAAAATGATGCCTTCTTTCCATTCCCAACCTCCTAGGTGACATGGTGTGACACAATGTCTTTACATTCCAAGATGTAGTTCCATATAGTAGATCCTTTGGGTGAGTTCCTTGTCATCAAAATTCTGGTGTCTTCATTCGAGTCTAAGTATTTCCTATGAATGATTTGAACACATCTTTGATGTCCACATGAATATATATTCCATACTAGCTTGGCCCCCATAGAAAGATTCATTGTTTCCAATTGTCTTAGTTCTGTATCCCCAACCTCCTTTGGGGAGCATACCTTATCTCATGCTACCAGTGGGAATTTATTTTCATCTCTAGTTCCAATCCAAAAGAAACGTCTCATAACCTAGTTTAGTGCATCTTATTGCATCTTGGGTAGGTTGACACATGACATTGAATACACTAGAATTATTGGTTATGCCTTTATCATCAAGAATTTCCACGCAGACATCAACCACTTCACTTTCCAAGTCACGATCTTAGTTTTACATTTATTGATTAAACTTTCCCAGTAGCTTGTTTTGTTTACTCCTACAAACAGAGGCATCCCCGGGAATTTCCTAGGGAATGTTGCAACTCCGAGTCCTAGAACATTTGGTATGTCCCTTTGCAATCCTATTTGTGTGTTTAGAAAAAACACCTATGATTTCCTCTAGTTGATGCTCTATCCCAAAGCCTTGCAAAAATTGTCTAAAAAGTTTTTTATGGTTCTTGCCTCTGTGCAATTTGCATCCTCAAACAAAATGATGTCATCTCCAAACTATTGGTGGGAGATGGAGTTGATCCCTTCTTCAACCTCCATCCCTTTCCAATTCCATGTCTCCCTTAACTATTTGATGCCTCTACCCATAACTTTAACCATTATTATGAATAAAAAAGGTGAGAGGGGCTCCCCTTGTCTAATTCCCCTTGTTGATGGGAGGAAGCCATGTGTCGCACCATTGATTAGTATAGAGGAATTCAGTGCATTGATACAATTTTCTATCCAACCCTATTTGAGTTGAATCCAAAATGAGTACCTCAAGTAGAAATGCTCTATCCACCAAATCATAAGCTTTGAGGATGTCTAATTTTAGAATCATGCAGGTTGATCTTGTTTTCTTTGCAGTGTGTATTGCTTCATGGGCAATGATTATTCCTTCTACAATCGATCTGCTTGGGGAGAATCCAATTTTCTCCTCTAATATTATGTGTTTTAGCAGTATCCTCGACCTATTTGCAACTATCTTAGTTGTGATTTTGTATGTCATGTTGCATAAAGATACTGGCTTGAACTTATTCATACTTTGTGGCTCCTTTTTCTTGGATATGAGGTCCAAGAAGGTGTGGTTTACTGGGCCAAGAATGACCTTCTTTTCCCTTGATTCCTATATCACAACTATTATATCCTCCCCCACAATGTCCCAAAAGTACTGAAAGAAGCTAGACAGAAAGCCATCTGGCCTAGGAGCTTTGTTCAAATTGAACTGGAAGACTTCACTTCAGACTTCCTCTCTAGTGATTTCTTTGTATAAAGCATGATTTTGTTCTTCTTTTACTATAGTTGGGATTGTGCTTAGCATATTCTCCCTCTCCTCTTGGTGTACTCGTGTTTCACTATTGACTATGTCCTCAAAGTATGTGACTGCTTCAATGTTTACTTCTTATATGGAATTTTCCATGCCACCATCTTATCTCCTTATTTCTACAATGTTTTTCCTATTTTTGTTTGCTATTGTTGTGTTGTGAAAAAACATTATATTTCTATCTCCTTCACTTATCCATGTTTCTCTTGATTTTTGCCTCTAGTAGCATTCTTCTCTTGCCTACAATTTTGTGAGCTTTTCCTTGAGTGCTTTTTCTATCTCATATTCTTCCATCCTCATCCCTCTTCTAATGATGATTTCATTAAGTTTTGAAAGCTCATTTTCCACCCTTTCTTTTTTTGCAAAAATATTCTTCAATTTCTTCTTATTCCACTCTTTTATCTTGTTTTTGACATGTTTGAGTTTCTTGCTTACTTTGTATAGCTCTTTGAATTTTTTCCCACATCTATTTTTGTCCACCATTGTTCCATTAAGGCCATCATGGTGGGCTTTCGAAGGAGATCATTAATTTTACAGGGTAGTGTTCAACCCAGTGTATGGAAGAATCATTGCTTATGTACTTCTATATTGTTATCCCAAACTCTAAATATCAAAAACCTGTCAAGCCTCTTTTCTATGTTAGTGAAATATTTCCTCTTGTTCGTCCACGTATAAGTTCTATTTTTGGTTTTGATGTCTAATAGTTGATTGTTGTCAATAAAGGTTTGAAAATCCCTTTGAATGTTGGTTATGTTGGTCAATCCCCCTCTTTTTTCTTGATTAATTCTAGAGTGGTATTGAAGTCTCCTCTTAGGATAATCTTCTCATTCCTTAGGTTCCCTAAGATTCTTGTGAGCCGATCCCATATCTCTCTCTTGTCCTGCGTAGTGACAAGCTCATGCATATTTATTAGGTAGGAGACATTATTATGCAATAGTCTGCACTTTACCTCCATCCAATTCTTGTTCTTCTCCACTATTGTCCCTTATATCTTAAGTGGGTCACATATTACACCCAACCCACTTGAGGGTCCAACTACCTCAACAAATAGCCCCGCCCATTGCTTCCATACATTAATCCTTTGCTCAATATCACTATTATCCCATTTAGTTTCCTATAAGAGAACTATATCTGCTCTGGCTTGATCTATTTGGTGCTTGATTAAGTGCCATATTTTAGGGGAATTTAAGCCCATAAGATTCCATGTACAAAGCACCTCATTGTGCCTAGGAAGGATGATATCCTTCCTTGATCTTAGTTTCCTCTAGCTAATAGCATTCGTGACTATTGTCAATTTAGCTTTATTGGATTTGGGTCTTGGTTTACCCTTCTTCATATTCAATTTTTTAAGTTGGTTTTTGTCTGCTCCATCATTCTTATCTCCATCATAGGCACCTCTTCACCTTCCCCTTCTTCCTCCTCTTCATACTTTGATTCCTCCTCCTCTGTCATTTTGTCCATTACTGGTTGTACAACTGCTTCTTAATTAACTAGTGTAATGTTTGTTGGCTGTTGAGTGGGGTTTAGGCATATTGAATCCAAACCCAACATTGTCATCTTGATCAATTCTTTTTGCTACTATTCTTCACTAGATGTATTCAACCGAGGGGGTTCAACTTGGGATTGGAAATTTTCCTCCTTTGTTATGATGGCATTCAAAAACTGCCCAATCCTCTGAATCTTTCTCATTTATATTGATTTGAAAGTTTCCCATCTATGACTTTGAGGCATTCCATGTCTCTCTTGGAATACCCTCATTATCCAGTCTTGTCTTGCCAATGGTCAGAGAAACTAGGTCATTACCAATTATGCTTCTCTCCTCCTTGCTTACATGATTTTCCTTACTCATATCCTCCTTTGTGGCCCTTGGATCATAGGATTTATAGACCAAGTCACCATGCTCCTTGGATTTGCATTTAGGGCATATTGCCATACAATCTTCTCTTTCTACCTTTTGTGACCAGATGCACTATTTTGTGCGAAGCTCAATCTATTATGGGATTGGAGATGAGGGCAAGATATTGAGGCACATTCTTGCAAAATTTTCCAACCTCCTATCTATCATGATACCATCCATCTGCTTGAGGTTACCTATACTTTGCCTAATTTCCTTTAGGATACCCTCTTCCAAGTATTCTATTGGAAGATTGTACATTCAAACTCAAATTGGTTTCTCTCTAATCTCTTCCTTCCCAGGATCAAAATTATGTTTCCATTTTTCCATATAGACCCCAAACCCCTCCATCAAATATGGTCCCTAATCTAGCACCCCCACATGCTCATCCTTTGAGGTAAAAATTGCTACGGAAAAATCATTTGGCAATGCCTGAAGTAGTATGTGGTATGCTCATTTGAAGATTCAAGCCAATCATGCATTTTAGCATGATCAATCCAACCCCCACCCCATTTGAGAAATAATCCCATATCCTTGAATCATTCTACTAAGTTCTTTATTTGATATTTTTATAAAAAAATAGATAAACTCAAGTGGATTTAATATTTCTTGAGAGGACTCACCTAGTTGTTTGCTTAGAGTTGCTTGCATCTTGGAAGCTTTGCCTCTCCAACTTTTTCTTGTTCAACCTCCCGCATTGTTGAAATATTTGATTCACTAGTTTCCTAAAGAGTTTACATTCTTCCACTCCGTTTGTCGATATCGTCCATACCTTGATCTACTAAAGTAGGGTTTGAATTTTGTGGGTGCCTAGATTTTCTACGTTCCTAATTCTTCCACCAGCTTCCTCAAGCAAAGTTTTGCTTGGGTCTTGTTTTGCCATATTGGCGGAAACCACCCCAATTTATTTGAAATACTAGCATTATGCCTTTACAACATAAATGCCACAAAGTTTGCATGCCTTTCTAGTGTCTCCATGTCTTGTTTTTTAAAATACAAGAGCCAACAAAAATGTAGAAAATTGTTATGTTATGGTTATGGTGAGTAGAACATTTTACATGTATCCAATATAAGATTATTAAGGTTGGTGGTAGGTCCGTTTCTTTCTTTTGGGAAAGAAAGAAGGTAGTGGAGTTGATTTTTGCCAAAAATTTGGAAGTTTAGCCACACTTAATGGTCTAGATTGTGGGGTGTTTGATTTAATTTTACACACGAAAGTTTACTTTTCATTTCCACAAGACAATTTACGTTTGCACTTTTACACCAAATTTACTTGCATGTCAGTTTCAATTTCTTTACAATATTCTTCCATCTATATTAAAATTTTGCAACTAATTATTTTAAAAATTGTTGACCATTCACCATTGTTTGACCTAGGTCATATTTGTTTACCATTGTGATATAACTGATTTACTTAATATTTAAATAAATGTAATTTTGAATTATTCATACTAATATATATAAATCAAATTAATTCCAACATTTGTAAGTTCTTAACATTTAAAATATATTAAGATATGCAACTTGAATGATTTTAAAATACATTTATACCAAAACCTTTTTGTCTTTATACCAGTCACACTAGTTAAAATAAATAAAAATTAATAGGTAAGATAGCCCTCAAAATAAATAATCAAGAGCATTTTTTTATGTATAATCCATCAAGCAATATATATATTTTTTTGATTGATTAAATCATTTTCTACATATATAAAATAATCCAAAAAATCATTTTCTACACAACAATTTAGAAATTAAATTGTTCAAAATATTAATGATATATAAACAAACTTATTTTACCTCATAAAAAATGATATCTAAAAAGCCATTAAAAAACAATTTACTGTGAAATATTAAAAAAACAAACCAGTATATATAGACATGCCACGAGGGCCAATTCCACTCTTTACAGGCCATCACAACAATAATTGGGGAAGAGTGGCTTCAAGTAAACCCATTCTTACTTCCCTCACAGGCAACCACCTAGTTTGGCACAGTCATAATGGACCTTTCCTAGTCTAAAGACATCACAAAAATGATTGTGGGAGCTTTCATTCATCCAACCTTATATAGTTGAGAGAGGTTATCTACAAGATTGGATAGCTACAATATGTTTGATGGGTTGCAATGGATTGGTAGCTTCTTGGACAAAGGTGAGGTAATTGAAGTGTCTACTTCTCATTCAATTCTCATTTCCATAATTAATGGCTTATGTACGTGGGAAAATGCAATGATCAAAATGAATAAATCAAGATCAAAAGACCCACATACCAATGAGACTCTTGGTGCAAGTATATAAACTAATTGAACTAGTTTAACTTCCCAAGGGGTGTCCCATTGTTCTCTATCTCACAGGATCTCTAAAGTCAATATTTTGCTCTCAGATCATTGAGCAAATGACTTAGGAATGAAAACTCCAAGAACAAGTGATATTTGATCTACATGCATGAATAATGCATTCTAAGATCTATATGTTGTGTTAAAACTATGATGATTAAGTTAAGATGAAGATAGTCATATGATAAAAGATTAATAAATTATCCTAACATGATATACTAGCTTAGCATGAATATTCAATGATATGGAAAATGCTTCTAAATGCTATGATGATGTTTTAACAAAGAGATGCTAAAATACTTAGTAAATTAGGTTATAATGTAGATGCATAAAAACTTATAGATATAGATAACGAAGAATTAGAGCTCTATTTATAGGGAAAATAGGGCAATGGATGGCTAAGATTGAATAATCTTAACAAGGGCTAGGATTGAAAGTTAATCAATCCATGTTTACAATTTTTACCAATGAAATGGTGACAATTGTCAACAAGAGGTTGCTTGAGAGGAGATGCAAGAAGCATTAAATGCTTGAGAAGACATGAGGGTTACCTTAGGATGTAAGGGTTAAGGTTAGGTTAGGGTTATCCATTGGATAAAGCTTTTACCCAAGGGGTAAACTCTTGTGCAAGGGTTAAATGGATAACTATGGTCAAAGCCATAAGTTTTTGATGAGACCCTTGAGTCAAAAGGATGGTTGAGTTAGAGGAAAGTCTCTAACCAAAGGTCAAAGGTGAGTTAACCATAAATGATTATGTAAGAGCCTTTAATGGTTTGGAAGGCTTTAGAGGTTAACCATTTGAATACACAAAGCCTTTAATGGTTATTGAAGACTTTGGAGGCTTTGAGAAGTGACTTCCTTTTACTTAGGAATATGACAATAATTAAGAGATGAATTAAGCCAAATTGGAAGTGATTAGAAAAATCTAGAAGGGGTTTAGGAGGCAAGTGGGAGATGTAGGGAAATGTAAGTGGATGAGGGAAAATGATTTTAATTAAAATAAAATTACTTTATTTCAACCAAAAACAGATGCAACTTGCATAAATACAAGTGGGGGGATTTTATAAATAAATTAGATTTATTTATTTGCAAGGATAAACTTTAATTAAGTGTAAATTTAATTAAAAGGGGAGAAAGGGGAATTAATTAAATAAATTGATTTATTTAATTAAGGGCTAGAAAAGGTTTATATGAATTTAATTAAATAGATTGAGTAATTTATTTAATCAAATAGATGAATGTGGATAAATTGATTAAATATGATTTAATTAATAAAGGGACATAGTTAAAATAAATATTAAATATTTATTTAGGAAAGTGATCAGATTTATACGTCTACAACTTCAAGTATCAGTCTTCAGTTCATTTTCATTCATGGCTCTTCATGCACAAAGAAGTAATTGAGGAACATCTATTCATGAAAGCTACACAAATTTGATACAGTTTGTGAGTTAATAAAACATGTAGAGGTAAATCCACATGACTATGATGCCTCCTTTCCAACTCCAGCTGATTTAGCTTCTTCAAAGGAGAGTTCAAATAGGTTGTGATTGTCCTCTGTTGACCATATGGGTTGATGATGCGCAGTTATTTTTGTATATATTCTTTATCTGTTATTCAGTGTTTCTTAACGCTGTAGTTGTCTAGTCTCGATCAAAGCTCTTGTTTCTAGCTAGCTTGATACATTTTGTATAGGTCTTTTGATGTTCTGGGTGCATATACTTTTCACCCCTCTCATTGGTGATCTTTGGTCCCTAAGGAGAA
Organism: Cryptomeria japonica; assembly: GCF_030272615.1. Taxonomy (NCBI): domain Eukaryota; kingdom Viridiplantae; phylum Streptophyta; class Pinopsida; order Cupressales; family Cupressaceae; genus Cryptomeria; species Cryptomeria japonica. The sequence continues at coordinate 293,024,626 of NC_081414.1, read as the reverse complement.
CTATTTTCTCAATAATCATTTGTGTGTGTGTGTGTGTGTGTGTGTGTGTGTGTGTGTGTGTGTGTGTGTGTGTGTGTGTGTGTGTGTGTGTGTGTGTGTGTGTGTGTGTGTGTGTGTGTGTGTGTGTGTGTGTGTGTGTGTGTGTGTGTGTGTGTGTGTGTGTGTGTGTGTGTGTGTGTGTGTGTGTGTGTGTGTGTGTGTATTAAAAATAACATAAGATTTATTAATATTTTTCAAACAATTAAAACCCATTATTTTAGTATTCTTTAAAAAAAATCAATTTTCTTGATTAAAATTGGAAATTATTCAATTTAGTCATTTGGGCCATTTTAAGGGAAGAAAGCAAAAAACAATTTTACTATGTTTAAAAAGATTCAAAATAGAAAGTTCTCCCATATTGCCTAAATTTTAAGAACCAATTAAATTGAAGATAATTAGTTTTTTAAATATTCTTAATTAAAAACATTGCATGTATACTTTAATAAAGATTAATATATTTTTCGGTAGAAAAAATTCTCAAATTTTGATTTGTTAATTTGTTTTTATTAATAACTAGTTAAAAACAACCCTTGTGAATAGTTTTATGCCTATGAAAAGAACTCATAAATATAATCATTATTTTTGTTACTCTAAGCCTAAAAATAAAAATAGATCCATTATAGAAATACCATCACATTAAACCATGTCTCTAAAACTTAAAAAATTAAATACACCTATACTACTTGCAACTTCTCAATATCATTTTTGGACATTATTTAATAGTAATTGAATATGTATTTTAGCAAACAATTAGCAAATAGAAGAGATTAACAATTTATACTGTATTAATTATAATGAATCAATAGGTAATAGAAGAATTCAATCGAACTAGTACATATAAATGGAGTAAACAAAAGAGAGGTTTAGGCATCAAATTTTCATACTTATGTTTATCCCCAAAGGGTATTTGCACAGTTGTAACTAAGGAGCATTTGTAATACCGATTTCTTAAAAAAATTAATGGAATCTGTTTTATTGTATTAACTAGCTTATATTTATTGAATTATATATAAAGAAAGCGACAATGACAAAAAAATAGAATTTAAATAAATAAACTTGTATTTTTTTAACGTAACCGATGATGCTGACACGACACGTCCTCCGGTACCACGTGGGCTAGGGAGAGACTAGACCTCGTGACCTCATGCTTCATCACAAGAAGCTCGATTGCTCTCGCCAATTGAGCTAGGTCGTATAATAATTTATTTGTAATTAATTATGTAAATAAATTTTAAAGAATAAATTGTTTTATAATTGAGATATTTTAACTTTAATAAAATTATCTTAATATATATAAAAATTTAAGTTAAATTAAAATTAAAATTGCAATGTAGTTATTATTAAATTTTAATCCTAATTTTACCAAAACTTTAGTGCTAATATAATAGTAGCTATTGTTAAATTATAACCCTAATTGTAATATAACTTTAATGTGAGGTTCAAGGTTAGTGTTCATATAGGATTATGGTTCACTTTGGTTTAGTGTTTATTTAAGATTAGGGTTCAATCTTCTCTAGTGTTTAATTAGGATAAGAGCTAAGATTTAATTTGGTTAATAGTTAGATAGTTTGGTTTAGGGTAGAATTTGTTTACAATTGAATTGAGTTTATTGTTCGATCATGGTTAAGGTTATTTTTAGGGTTAGGGTTAGGTTTAAATTTGGTTTATGGTTAGGATTTAATTGGTATAGTGTTAATATTAATATGGTACAATTTGGTTTAGAGTCAAATTGTCAAAGTTTAAGATAAATTATTAGAGTCAAATTATCAAAATTAAAGATAAATTATTAGGTTAATGGTTAGGGTTCAATTTGGTGCAAGGTTAGAGTTGTGGTTTAAAATTTTGTTATGGGTTTGTTTATGGCTCAATTTGATGTTTTGTTAGTGTTCCGTTTGGTTTAGTCTTAAATTAGGTTAAGGTTTAGCATTCAATTTGATTTAGAATAACATACTAAATTAAGTTTACTATTTATAAACTATTAAAGTATAGTATTAAAATGTTTTAATTTATGTAATTTAAGTTAATTAATTTAGTTTAATTTAATTTAATTTAATTTATTTGATTTAGTTTACTTTAATTTATTTGATTTAATTATTAAATTGTTAAATTATATTATTTAATTTATTTAAATTTAAGTTATTATAAAAAAATATATTAATAATTTGATTTAGTTTAATTTAAGGTATAAAAAGTTATACTTATTACGATATATTTTTTTATATTATAAATCGAGAGACCAAAAAAGATGTTTATACAGATGAGTTCAGGGGAGGTAGGGCCTCAATAGTGAAACCAAAAAGAACTAGATGAGTGTCATATACAATGCACTAAAAGAAAGCTCCAAAATAAAGTTGTACTTGCTGCCATAGGGAACTAGAGGAGGATTTCATCCTGGTCTTCGAGCCATGTGGTCCACCCCTATGGTCCTTCCATCCAGACCACCTTCTTCCTTTCCATGATTTGTATGCACATGTCAACCCTGTTGAAGGACGAAGCTCTAGTATCTTGGAGTTCCTTTAATTAGTTTCTTAACTGCACTCTCGAAGGCAGTTTGATTTTCTACGATCCTTGCCCATTCATAACCATCTTGCATCTCGTATATAAACATGGTGGCTCGGCCTTCTTTGAGGAACCGTAAGATTTTGTTTCGTTCAACATTCATCAGGAAGCAAACTTGTACAACAATTTTATAATGTGTTAGTTTTTTTTAAAAACCAGTAAGTTCCCTAGCAGTACCTTGGAACTTCTCCTCATTTCTGAGTTTCCAAATAAACCAAAGGATAAAAGAGGACAAAATTTGCCAAATTAAGTTAGCATCCTTTTTAAGATTATGGACGAAACCAGTAACTATATCACAAGTAAAGACATGCTCAGTAATGGATATTCCAAACATTAACCAGATCTCCCTAGCAAAAGGGTAGTCAAGGAAGATGTACCGAGTGGATTCAGGTTTATTGCATACAGAACAAAGATCATATGCAGCTAGATTATTCCTAATAGGCAATCTATCCAGTAAGAGCTGCCATCTGAAACACTTGATCTTAGGGGGGATGGGAGATTTCCAAAGGTTCTCAAAGGTTTTATACCAAGCGGTAGGGCTGAGGTGGACATTCCATAGGGTGTTGACATGGTCGATCATAGAGGTGTCCTGGTTAAGCAGGTTGTAGATAGCTTTGGATTTAATTTTAGGGAGGGGGGAACCATCCTTCCAAAGGAATGAGAGGTACCTATGGGTGTCAACATGAGTGTTCTTAGGGAGATTGAGGGTGTTACAGGCATTCCTAATCATATTGTAGGTCCGCTTATGCGAAGCAGGGAGATTAAATTTACTACTAAGTTCCTCCCAGGTGATGAGGTTGTCATTTTCTAGGATATCCATAAGATACTTGATCCCCTTATTATGTCAGAATCTAGCAGAACAACCTTGGGTTAAGGCCAGTGGCTTAGAGTTGTGGTGGAGGTTCCACCAAATCGACCTTTCACCATGAATAGTATTGTCAAAGTCAATGCTAGAGTTGCAGATAAGTCCACGCACATGCTCCCAGGCTTTCCAGATGGACTTAAAGACCCAGGTGCCTTGGACAGACACCGAGAAACTTCCATCAAGTAGATCACTGAGTGGCAGGACTTTCCATGATTTGGCAGCCTTTGGGAATCTATTTTGAATGTTGTTTCTGATAAGAATCTTCCAAGGTTCTTTCCCATCTAGTGCATGAAATATCCATTTGGCGGCAAGGGAGATTCCTTGCAGCTTAAGATCCTTAAGGCCCAAACCTCCAAGTTTTTTTATCTAAGTGGCTCCAAACCCATTTTACCGCATGTGCCTTTCTTTTTCCTTTATCGTCAGACTAGAGAAAGCGCCTGATAGCCTTTTGAATTTCATAAATTTGATAGTTGTTGAACATCCAAACCGAAGAGTAGTAGATACTGTATGAGGATATGATTTTTTGACATTCTTGAACCCTACCTGCTAGGGAGAGGATCCTATTGTCCCACTTGTTGAGCTTCTTATCAATTTTCCCCTTAACCCAGGTCCACATGTCCCGAAGAGAGGGGGAGATAGAGAAGGGGATACCAAGATATTTGACAATCATGTTGGGTCCTCCCCATGAGTACCCATCTTGCTGTAGCCAATCCGGAGGTTCATCCTTCCAGCCAAGTAAAATAGATTTGGAGCTGGAGATCCTGGCTCTAGAGGCTTTACTAAAGGTGTCGATTTTTAGGTTGAGGGAATCTATGTTTTGCCTGGAGAGCTCCAGGAAAAGAGAAGCTATCATTAGCAAATTGGATATTCAACAATTCAGAGTTATCCGACAGCGCGATGCCATGGACTCTAGGAGATAGGGTATCATCTCTAAGGAGATAAAAGAGGGCATCTGAGGCAATAACAAACAGAGCAGGGGAAAGAGGGCAGCCCTGCCTTATGGATCTAGAGAGAGGAATAGGCTGGGATAGGGTTCCATTAACTTCAATCATGGCGAAAGCATCTTTGAGGAGAATTCGGACATAGTCACATAACTTGTTAGGGAAGCCAAAAGCTCGAAGCATCATGAGGATGAAATCCCACTTGACTCTGTCATAGGCTTTCTCAAAGTCCACAAAGAACATGGCAGCGTCTTGTTTAGAGGTTTTGGCCCATTCCATGGATTCCTAGCTAGTGACAAGGTTTTCCAATATGTACCTGCCTTTAATGAATCCAGTTTGGGTAGAGCAAATGAATTTTGGAAGAATCTTTTCAAGGCGGGTAGCTAAGGCTTGGCAAGGATTTTATAGGAGACGTTGAGGAGGGTGATTGGCCTCCAATTCTTAATGAGCACTTTGTCTCTATCTTTAGGGATGAGTTTAACAATACCTTTATTTATGAATTCCCCCAAAGTGCCATTGTCAAGAGCTTCATTGTATATTTCATAGAGGTCATGCGTGACCCAATCAAGATTGGCTTTGTAGAACTCCGCAGGGAGACCATCGAGGCCTGGGGCCTTATTATCCTTGAGGGCTTTAATGGCATCGACAATTTCTTGTATAGAGATCCTGGCTTTGAGGAGGAGAGCATCACCATCAGAGATCCTTTTAGGGATGATGGTACTACATTTGTGTCGAGCCTCTTTCGAGGCCTCATTATCTTTTGAGGTAAAGAGAGTTCTATAGAACATTTTGAAGGCCTCTTTGATATCATTGAGATCCAGGAGTTCCTTATTGTCTACAGTTATTCTATCAATTTTTTCCCTATTTTGTTTCTGCTTAAGGAGGTTAAAGAAGATTTTGGAGCCTTTATCTCTGAATTGGAGCCAGTGGTTGCGGGCTCTAATGAAGGCTCCCTTGATTTTTACCTTTTGGTGCTTTTTAAGGATGTCTTTGGCTTTAGAGACATGCTTGGCCAAGGTGGGGGAGGAGGGGTTAGTCTGAATATCTTGCTCTAGGGATTGGAGGCGAAGGGTGAGAGTTTTTTCTATGGCTCTAGAGTCCTTGGCTTTCTTTTGGCCAATGGTTTGGAGTACTTTCTGCCAGGAGGAGACATTCCTTGTCCACCTGAGAGTGCAGGATTGGGGAGGCTGAGGCTGGAGGTTAAAGAACCTGACCACCTTAAGGGCACCTAGAACATCTTGGTCTTTGAGGAGGGAGGTGTTGAGAATAAATTTCTTGCTATAGGGGCTGCTGATGGGGATAGCATTTCTAGTGTTAATGACCGCAAGGATAGGGAAATGGTTAGAAAGGGTAACTGGCAGGACAAAAACCTCACTCCCCAAGTGGTTAGGGGAGAAGGAGAAGAAGTCATTGTTAGCATAAAATCTGTCCAGTCTGAAGTAAATACAATTGGAGCCTTGTTGAAAATTGCACCAAGTGTACCATAGGTTAGAAGCAACAGTTTTAGTGCCCTCGAGGGGGTCAAATAACTGGAGTTTTTGTTTAAGTTTGTCCCAGTGGGGTTTTTCTACATTTTTCCATTCAAAAGGAAGTCCCCCAGCCTTGTCATCTTGATGCTCAGTCATATTGAAGTCACCAGCCACTATCCAGGGGATACTTGGGAGGGAAGTCAGCCAGATCCAAAGGGACACTCTTTCCTTGTAGTCATTAGGTGCGTAGATAGAGCAAATGCCAAAGCTGGAGCCCCTAATATCTAGGGTAGCCCAGGCTGCTCTGTTGCAAGGGGAGATCCCTTTATCCTTAATGTCACTTGCCCACTTGGGGGAGATAAGTAGACCAACTCCTCCCTTTCCTTTCGAGTGGTTGGTGCAAATTTTGATTGCATCTCTCCAGATAAAGTCAAGTGAGCTGTCAAGATGGAAGCCCACGGATTTAAGTTCTTGTAGCATTAGGAAATCTATGTTCTTGTGGTGGCTCAGAGAGATTTTGATGACAAACTTCCTATCAGGCGACTCAAGGCCTCTTATATTCCAAGAGATGTATTTCATTAGAGAGGAGGGTTAGGAAGTTCAACTAGGGAGACCGCAAGGATCTCCAGACTTCTTTTTATTCTTGGAACCCATAGGCCTACCTTCTTTTTTTTTTGTCAAGGAGGATCCTTTTATAAGTTCGTCCTCATCTTCACTAACTTCAGATGGTTCATTCCTAGTATCTGCAATTCCTCCTATGTCGGACCTAGACATCTGGGAGTCTGGAAAGCCAAGGAGCACTGTGCTAGACCTAATTTCTTCAAGACCCTTATTGGCGTAGATTACTTCAATAACATGATTATCTTCTAACTCTTTGAGCATAGAGGTTGTCAAAGGGTTGGTGATGTTAACTTCAGGGGTAAGCCCTGTAGGTAACGAGGAGTCCGAATTCTTGGGGGTTTCAGATCTGATCATCACACTTGCAGGGTTATCACTGGTGCTAGCAACATCAACACTTCGACTAGGGTTCTCAAGTTTCTTAACCATTTTCTTCACCACAGAGTTTGCCTAGGTTCGAGCGAGAGTGGGTGAGCTAATATTTGAAGGGAGGGGGCAATCATAGATGCCCCTTGTTTGGTTGATAGATGGGATAGAAGGAAGGCTTTGATTAGGGGCATTCTGGTTGCTAATTTTCCTCCTATGCTTTCTAGAAGTGACCAACTGAAAACAGTCAGAGGGCGATTCTAGAGGACCAATTGGTGGGTCAGAGGCCGGACTAAGGTGATCAGAGACAAGGGACGAGTGATCAATGTGCTTGGGTTTTAATTCTGAAGAATTGGTGGTGGGAATAGCGGCTTCTTCGTTAACAGGGAGCGGGGTGGATGAGTGTTGAGAAACCTTGGATCTAGGGTTCGTGGGGGCATCAGATGAGTTAGTGTTGGGTTTATGATTCTTGCGATTAATGATTGGGCAATTTTTTTGAAGATGCCCTTCTTTTTTGCAGAGAAAGCATGCATTTAATCCATCAAGCATTTCAATAGGGCAGACAAAGGTTTCTTCATTGACGTTTAGGGTTAAAGATGGTGGGATATCAATCCCTGGCTTCATTGATACAAGCATTCTGGCATCCAGGTTAGGGACAAGGTGGGTCGTTTCATCAATACAGATCGTTTTTCCAAAGGTTTCCATTAACTATGGAAGAAAACACCAAAGGAAGGGGGGGTACATCCTTGAGGATGGCCCACCTTGGGGAGGATAGTGTGAGAACCTCATCACAGACCACCTCTGGAGACCAAGCTAGGGCACAGAAGGAAGTATTTCCAACTATCCAGTATTGACGCTTTAGTGCCTCCCTTTGAGCCTTGTGAGAATTAGAGAAAATAAGGTAGGGACCCTTTTGAATTTGTCTACAAAAAGATATTTTAAGCCCTAATTTTAAATTCTAGAGGTTATGAAACTAGTCGTCTAAAAATTTCCTAAGTGGGCATTTGTCGACATCAACACATGAAAAGAAAATGGCCGTATTACTTGACCTAGTTTTTTCCGAGGCAATTTCATTCAACATTTCCAAATTGGGCGAAATGTAGAAGGAGCCCGAAATAGTGCTAGGGCACTTGCCTGCTTCACCGGATCTTTCTTTATCAGGAGCCTTAGAAAATCGCACGTTAGGGTTGACTCCATTTGCAGGCGGGGAGATGGTTTCAACGAAAGATTTCTTTGGCGAAGATTTAGATTGGTCTGCGGATTTAGGGTCATTAATGGCACCGCCATCCGATTCTGACTCCATAGGGAGCCAAAGATTAATCCGCACGAGCGACTAGGTAGGTGGGAGGAGTTGCGAATTAAATGAAGTGCATAATTAAATATGCAAATAGAAGGAAATAGCAGTGGAGAGGAGTTTCAAATTGGGTGGAGGAGAATTAACCCCTCCACAAAGATGTCGTGGTGTCCACGTCACCATAGTTGCCTCGATCAGCTTGCAGACAACCAGACTTAGCACTCGCAGGGCTCGAGGTTTGTAGATGTCAGATTCGCAATCGCCGAGTTTGTAGACCCCATCTCCGAATCAAGTCATATTTTATAAAATTTCTGCCGTTCCCTGAGATCGCTAGGGTTTGTTCAGATGGCTATAGCTTTCTCTGCATACAAAACAGGGGTTTACTTTCGCAGGTCCTTTCATATTGGCTTCATGATTCTCATATTCGCTTCCGTGATCAATTAAATGAATCAGTGTGGGTTTACTTTCGTAGGTCCTTTCATATTCGCTTCATGATTTTCATATTCGCTTCATGATTCTGGCCCGAAACCTTCTGGTGATTCTTACGAATTGTGCAGATCCCCTTTTCTTGAAATTCAGAAATAATTAATCAAGTTATTATTTATGTCTTTCGTTATTATGATATTTTACAATTTAATTTGGTAGAATATTCAATTAGGTTTATGATTAGGGTTTAATTAATCTTTGGAATAGGATTTAATTTATTTTAGTGTTAGTTTTAGGATTAATAATTTGTTTAAGGATTAGAATTACATTTGGTTTAGACTTAGGGTAAGGATTCATTTTGGTTTAAGGTTAGAGTTATGGTTTCATATGGTTTAGGGTTGTGATTTGGGTTAAGGTTCAATTTATTTAGTGTTTGTGTTTAATTTGGTTTAATGTTCAATTAGGATTATGGTTCAAGTTGAGGTTTTTTTCAATACTAAGGTTATAATTTAATATAGAGTTATGAATAGGGTTTAAATTAAAATATTAATCCTAACTTATAAATATGGGGGTTGAATCTAGACGTAAGAAAAATATTTATTATATTACTATTACAAAATAAAATAATTATTCAATAAAAAGTATTAATAAAATATTTTAAATAAAAAATAAAAAAACTAATAAATAAATGTATGAATCTAACATGATAAATATAATAACTAATATAATAATTTAAATAAAACAAAAAAAATTGAGAAAGATTATTATTTTTTCAACATATTTCTACTTAATTAAAGCTATTATAGAAATCAAATTGAAAAAAATATATCTACATTTAAATAGTGAAGAAAGACAACTATAACATATCTCCATAATCTATTCAATATTGAGATTATGAATATTAAAACAAGTGCCACATAGTGGCTAGTACTTGCCTTGTTTTTAGTGTAGTTTTAATAATAATTATGATTTAATTTATTAACTGGAGTGAAAAGTGCAGTGAGAAAAGAATAAGTAACTCTTGAAATGAAATGTCTTTGGAAAGCTTAACCTGAAAATTTGTGACCTTTTTCGAAGTTCAAAAATTTGAACAAAAGAAAAAGCCTTACCAAAAAAATTATAAATGCAGTTTGACATTTTTATGTTTGCCCATTCTTCGTGCATATCGATGATTATGACTCATTATTATTTATGGTTAAATATAAGCCTTAAATCTACTATAAAGGCAATGACTAGTCAACTGAAATGGTTTAGGAAGTTTCAAAGTAATATTCGAAGTGTAAAGAGATTTTCATTCATGGTGAAAAGATATTTTGCATTCAATTATTATTTTATTAGTATTGATATTTGTATATCAGTATTGTAAAGAACATAAAAGTTTTAGAATCTATAATATTATTTTAAATGTTTTAGAATTTGATTATATTTTTTAAATTTTTTTAGAGTTTGTGATATATTTTTATATTTAATTTTTTCTAAAATAGTAATATAATAATAATAATTTTATATATATTATCTTACATAATGTATTTTTGTTATTATTTTGAAATAATTTATAATTTAAATTTTTAAAAAAGTATTATAATTAAATGAACTTTCAATGAATAAAGAATTATTTGTTAACATGGACAAAGTTGATTTAAAAAACAACGTAGGAGTAAAAAAAGAAAGACTAAAATTTGGATTACATTTAGAATTAGGGCTAAACTAAAATTTGGATTACATTTAGAATTAGGGCTAAACTAAAATTTGGATTACATTTAGAATTAGGGCTAGGTTTACAATTAGAGTTATGATAAACTTCAGAGTTAGGGTTAGAATTAGGATTAGTGTTAGAATTAGCATTATAATTTTAATTAGGGTTAAAGTTTTAATTGGGTACAGTTAGTACTAGGGCTGGGATGAAGCTTATTTAGGGTTGAATTAGAGAAAAAAGAGAGTTGAAACCAATCAATTAGTTCTATTTATATTTTTAATAATCAGTGTAACAACTTCTTTATCTCAAAATTTGTATCTATTATATCTTACTATCGGCTTAACCTTGCACCCATTTTGGTGAAGTGCTAGTTATGATTTAATTTATTAACTAGTTATTTCCTAAAAATCTGCTTATAATAGTAGAGAAAAATAATTTTCGTAATTTATAATGTTAAAAATTGTACAATTAAACTTTGGGAAATAAAAAGATTGAAAAAATTAAAAGTTAAAATTTGTTTGTGATTGATTCAAATTAATTTTTTTATGTTAAAAATTGTACAATTAGACTTTAGTAAATAAAAAGATTGAAAAAATTTAAAATTAAAATTTGTTTGTGATTGGTTCAAATTAATTTTTTTAATAAATCAATGAAACTCAATAAATATATATGTGCACTAACAAAACAAAATCAATAAAGTAAATATCAGATATGTATATGCTTGTGAAGGTACACGACTCTCATAATCCTCTAATTTGGAGATTGGGTTCGGCTGCAAAGGTCAAGTTTGCAGGGTTCAAATTCTGGGAAGTGTCACATCGCCCACGTCAGTCATTTCCTCGTTGGACGGCTGCGCGGGAAGGGCAAATAAAAGCAATTAAATGTTCTCAAAAAGGTAAGGATAGAGAGGTCTGTCCTGAAAAGGAAGCTGTTAAATCACACAAAATGGTAGTGTACGGTTTTCAAAAATTAAATATTCAGAGTTAAAATCTTCATGTTCTGCTGTTAAATAAAAAATCCGACAAAAATATACTGTATTTTGCCGTTCTAAAAGTTTGTCGGAGTGTCATTTTGTGTAAACTTTCCCAAAAGCGTGCTAATCCCCTATGTTGTGTGGAGCTGAACACCTATGATTGCAGGATATGCGCAGTATGGTCTCATGGGACGCAATGATTGCAGGATATGCGCAGTATGGTGGTTTATGGAAGAAGCTTTCAGGATTTTGAAAGAAATGCCTCAAGAAATGTGGTTTCGTGGGCTACCATTGTTGCAGGGTATGCACAAAACGGATTTGTTGAAAAGATTTTGAAACTTTTAGGCAAAACGCGAATTGCAAGTCTAAAGCCGGACACCACAACCTTCGCTTGCATCCTTGCTGCTAGGTAACGCAATGAGAGCTTTTGAACAGGTTACGGACGCCCATCAAAGCATAATAAAATGGCGCGAGAAAGGGTGTTCTGTCAGATTGTTGGATGCCCATTGAAGCAGAGAGGATAGAGGAATTTCGTGAGAGAGGGATGTGCAGGTGCGTTGAGAAGCTGTGGAGAATCCCTCTGCAAATCGTCTGCACGGTTTTATGCAATAGAAGTAAACATCTCTAGAATAGATTTAATGGCTTCTTCAGCGGGTCAATGCCAGTTTTGATATACTAACCCTCGTCGAACGTTTTGCATCTCAGAAATCTATCATGGGAATTCATGGAGGAGGAGCTCGTGGAGCTCTGTAAACCCTTTGGCAAAATCGTCACCACTAAATGCAACGTGGGAGCCAACCACAACCAGGCCTTCGTTGAATTTGTATGTATGTTAACCTTACGCTTTAAGATCTCAAAAGCTCCTATTTCTTTGGTTTTTGGAAGATAGAAATGGTTTGTTGATCATGCTTTTTGGAAGTTCCAGGCTTTGGTTACACAGTAAATTGATTGTGTCATTAACGTATTTCAGTAATAAAATAATAAACAAAAAATTAGATCGCACCATGAAACCAGATTTTGCACTCATTTTATGTTGAATTTTACGAGGAGAGAAATTGTAGCGTCGTCAATATTGAAATAGTTGATGAATGGGAGAAGAGTCGACCTGGCGTTGGCAGTAGTGACCTAGAGGAGATGACGGTAGAGTGACTATGAGAACAGCTTTTATTATGACTCTTGATCATGACATCGGTGTTTTGAAGTCTCGTTTTCAATCTATTTTCAATTTGTTTTCATATTGAATATGGATATTCTGATATGTAGCACATTTAAAGATAAAGTGTCATTCAATTTTAACCACCCCTTTGTTGCAGAAAATACATTTTTTTCTTCCCAATCTTCTTGGGTGTTGGCCATCTACCTATCTAAAATATAAGATGATAAGACCCTGTTGTCAATTATGCCACTAAAAATCTAGCCTTACTCTTAATTTCCACCCTCATATAGTTGTTTTCATCATGCTCCTACGTGGGGTTGAACTATTTAACATAATGTGCTTTGCCTACGTGGCAGTCCTGAAATTTTTTAACACAAACCTTTTTATCTCTTCATTAGTGTTGGAGCATTTTTGCATGTTTATGTCCATTTGCTCATCTACTTGTTCTGCTTCATCCAAGTCTTCTTTCTACAGTTAACTTCTCCTCAACAACCATTTTGGGCCAACAATGTTTATTCATGTTTTTTAGATAACTTAGAAAATAGATTATCGCTGAAGCCTCTGTTGAAACATTCCTGCTTCAGCTAACAAAATCTCGTAGGGGATCATTGATTTGACTTTAAGGTTACTGGTGATTAGATACTTTTGGATTTTTCAAAATTTTCATTTGTGGTTTGATAGGCTGCTCCCCCATACTTCACAACCATAGAGCACAACCGGTGTGACCAACAAACCAAAAAGTGTTTTCTTGGTTTTCCAATCCCATAACTTAGCTTTTCTACACATGTTCTACAATAGAAAAGAAACTCTCTAACTGCCTTGTATCATTTTCATTCTACATGTCTCTTAGCTGAGCCTATTGTGAAAATCATTCCTCAAGTACTTGTATTCCTCCGCTGATTCTAATGAACTTCCCTCAAAATGAAATTAACCTATTGTTTCTTCCTATTTAAAGAAAAAATCATCTAGTCTTGCCAGTGTTCACTTGCATCTTGACCTCTTCGCAAAAGAGTTCTAAAGCTTTCAAATTCTCTCTCAAACAATGGGCAGTTTTTGTAATTAGAATAAGATCATCTGCATAAAGAAGCAACTTCACCACATATTCTACAAGCTGGATGCCCTCCCCAATAGTTCTATTTAACCATTCTTCAAGTTTATCAATATATAAACCAAACATAGTGAGGAAAGAGGGCATCCTTGTTTAACTCCAATGTCATTGTCAAAGCATTCAAACATACCTTCTTTAGTTCTAATTCTAGCTCTAACCTACTCATAAAGCCTATGCATTGTCGCTCTACACTCATTTGGAATCCCGAGTTCCTCTATTCTTTTCCAAAGTTTGTCCCTAGGCATAGTGTCAAACCCTTTTTTGAAATCCACAAAGCAAAAAAGGTTTCTACCCCTTGTATGCCCCAAACTTTTTCGATGAGATGTCTAAGAGTGATGCAGTGGTCGATGATAGAGTGCCTTAGTTTAAATCCAGCTTGCCCTTTCGTTTTTTGTTCTTTTCCTATGCTCTATCATGCTCCCAAATTTAGCTTTCCGAGAAGTGGATTGATCATAATAGTATAGTAGTTAGAAGGGTTATTGAGATTCCTGCTTTTGTGAAGGGGGATAATCGTGCTAATTGTCCACTTTATTGGAAAACTGCTTTGAGTGATATTGTTGAAGATTTTTTTTGATGTGAGGAACAAGGTGCTCAACTCACCACTTTAAAAATTCAGTCTACAACCCATCAATTTCTTGAGACTTACTACTCACAAGGTTCTTTATACCTTGTTTGATATTTTCCACTAAGAAGAGCTCGCTTGAAATGCTGATTATGGGAGGACTATTTCTCTCTTATTTTTGTCCATAGAGAAGCTTCACATAATCTAACCATTGAGCATCTAAGATATTATTTTCTATGTAGTTTCTCCTTTTTTGAAACTCTCTCCAAAAGTCTTGAATACTTGAACCCTTTAGTTATTTTTGGATTACATGTTAAGTGCAAAATATCGTTGACTAAACCTATTTTCTTGCTTTGGGCCTTGTAGGATGGAATAACCCATCTATTACATTTTGGCATCTATTAAGTGATTAGAATGATTATATTTATATAGTTTAGAATTAAAAATGGTCTAACGGTGACAACATTGCTATTGACTTTGCTATAACATATTTGTGTGTGTGAGAGTGTGTGAGAGAAATGTTCTAATGGATATAGTGATATCAACTATTAATGTATAACTCAAATATAGGTCATGGTTAAACAAAGTTTGTAATTATTGTTGTATGTCTTTTAAAGTTTGTATAATTTTGAAGTATCGTTGTGGAGATGTTTTCGTACTTGCCGTCTAGTGGTCCAATACGATGAGTTTTTTTTATATCGACTATGATGTTATGTATTGTCTTTGATTCCAACAATTTATTTTTATAAGATGTTATTGTCCAAGGTGTGTTGTTTAAGATGGGTGATATTTTAGTGCTTAGTTAACTAAAGATGGTTGATAGTTGGGACCATTCATTATATGTAGAAGTAGTACACAAACCTTATTCATAGCAATGTTTTATTAACATATCGAATTGATTGATTGGAGTAAAATTATATATATTGGTGTTTTATTTCTTTTGTGTAACCTTCTTTATTAGGAAATCTATCTATCAAGGCTAGGAATCCTTAGGGGCTATACCACATTGATGTGTGTGACAAAATGGTTGTCTCTATCTAATTTGTATAGGTTATGCTAACTTGGGAAAGTGCAAGCTCTCATCTTGATGGTTGGTTGATCCTACAATAGTATGTTACTATGTCCCACTTTTTGGCCAAAGTCACTGAAATGAACATTTTTACTAGATTCTCAGTGACACCTATAGCAACTAAATTGTAAAAAAATTGAAGATGACATAATGATAATGTCTTTTATAGTCCACGATGCCAACCACCTATGTATGGGTCTACAGATGGGTTAGAGCAGCATGAGACTACCTCGTACTCCTTGCGGGAGGTATCTAACTGCACTACAAACAAGGTGTACATACCTTACCCCCTTGTGGGATTTGAACTTGTGACCTCTCTTTCAAGAGCACAAGTTCTCCACCACTAGGCCAACTTAGGCTACATCATGAACTAATGATTTTTGAGATTGTGTTTGTAGATTATAAATATATTTAAAAAATAATAATAATTTCTGACTTTTTAACATAACTTTCGTTGTCAAAAGGATAGAATCATAGATTTTTTTTAATAGTTTTCTATTGCATAATTTATTTTTTATAACTTTTTGAAATGAGTTCGACTATAATTCAGACATAGATTACTTTGATACCATATAACTTTTTTAATTCATTATTATTATTATTTTGCTAAAATAAGAACATCAAGACTTAGAGGATGGTTATTTTTCAATATTTTTAATTCTATTTTACTATTTTTTCATGTAAGTGTAACAACGATATTCATAATTGCTAAAAAACCTATCTTCACTAGAAAATAGAAAATAAATATAATAATAAAATTACATATATTAAATATTATAGTCATTGGAAAGCTTACTTCGAGTGCTATGATCCTATAAATTATCATTTCATATTCATTTCATTTGTCGGTCTACTCCAAAGTTTATCAACCTTACCATGATCACATTTTCTTGAAACATTGAGTGTGCTTTTCTCTTGTATTGAATGGTGATCTTGAGAATAAAAATCTTGATAGAAATGCCAAATTCTAGGGAAATTCTTTTTGTGGCTTTGTATTTGAGGTGCATTTTGGTGATTGAAGGGACAAATCTAATTTAATCATTAGATTCAAAGCATCTAAGAATGTTAGTTTTACCCATTATTCTATCCAAGTTCAATATAGGAGGCCATATCGACAGAGATTTGAAATAAAGGTTTTTTGTTATGTATCTATAGATCACT
Source organism: Cryptomeria japonica (assembly GCF_030272615.1). Lineage (NCBI taxonomy): Eukaryota > Viridiplantae > Streptophyta > Pinopsida > Cupressales > Cupressaceae > Cryptomeria > Cryptomeria japonica. The sequence continues at coordinate 293,008,324 of NC_081414.1, read as the reverse complement.
CATCATTTGAAGCATTTTGAAAAAAAAAAAATCCCTTCATTGCATCTAAAGCATAGTTCCACAGAGATTCTTGACGGGTGGGACGTGGGGGACCAAGGGCCTAAATTTGGGGATGGTGAGGGGATGGCAGTGGAGTGGTGGTGGGGGGGCAGTGCTGATATAAAAATAGAGGTGGATTGAAATCGTGAAGGCAAAATCTGCAATATAACATCTTTGTGACTGTCCAATGAAAGGCAAAGTAGTTTTCATGAAGTTAAAGGTTGCAATCAGTATGTAATGGCATGTGCCATATAGCAAGCAACCCAATGGTGTCCCTGAAAGAGGTGGCAGAAGTGGTGGTGCTGTGTGGGGACGTTTTCCCAAGTACCCAAGTCTGGGAAATGTCCCCTACAAGGGACATAAGGTTTTTTTTGGGGCACAAATCTTTGTGGAACATTGATCTAAAATCCCAAAAAGTATAGATCAATTTATTAATTCATGAAAATTACACATTATCCTTGGACAAGAAAGAAATTTTTTCCTTTCCCTATCCTATGGATGTGTAGTAGAGAATATTATACAAAATCATTTGGCATATTCTAATACATGAATAATGTAGGTGAATCTACATGATGACAAGGGTTGGTTTAAGGAATTTGTATGCATTTTTTCAAAATTGAGGTTTTTTTTTGTAGAATCATTTTTTATAATATGTAGGGTATTGACTTAGTCCATAGAGCTAACCCACTGTTGAGTATGGGGTACTAATAGGCATAAGCCTTTATACCAGCCATCACCCATCGGGTTTGATTAATGGGATTTTACTCTTCGAGTTGCCGAGTACTCTCTATTTTTTTTTGCTTGATGAGTTTTTACATGTTTAACTTGCAAGTCTTTATAGACATAGAAAAAACATGGCTAAAAATGCCAACATGAGTAAAACGCTAGTTAAAATACGTTTTTCACTTTTTTTTGGGCTATAAAACCATGCAGTTTCTCTTTTGAAATTGATAAAATTTAATATATTTTATAATTGAATTTTGCAAAATATATATATTTTTTTAAGAAATTTTAATTTTTATTACTTGCTAAGTTGCCGAGTTTTTCTTGAGTATTTGCTGAGATTTTTCGAGTCGAATATTTTGGACTTGCCAAGTACTCTTTGAATCCGAACCTACAAACAATGGATTTTACAACCATGGACAATTTAATTCCTCGATGATAACTCCCTTGCCATTGGTGTCAGCTCTTGCACTCTTAAACTTGATAAGAGTGTTCTCCTTTAAACTATTTTCTAACCTTATAAGTATTGTAATGCCCAAAAGTTGTTTTGTGTTCTATGACAAGTAGTTTCCCACATTTAAATAGTAGTATTGCGTGCTCATGGTGGTTTTCCCTATAAGTTATCTCCTCTTTTTCTCAATGTGGGTCATTTTGTACGTGGGTAACTTACATGGCCACACATTTGCCAACACCCCATTTATCCATCTTTCATATCTACTTAAACTATGATTATGGGGACTGTTGGTTCATTACTTTATTTTCTTGCAATTTTTTTTATATTGCATAATATGCACCTAGATATGATAAAATTGTTTATATACAAGTTTCTACTTAGCTAGGCTGTACTTGCATCATGTGACTTGTGCTTTCTTAGTTTCGTGGAGATGTTGTGAGCACATGAATATTATCCCACTTTTTTTTTACATTTTCTTCTCATGGTGTACATCCTATATATGCTCACTTGTAGCTCTCATTTGAGCAATTCAATCTAGAATCATCATTATATTTAATAGAATACAATTATTCTCTAATTTTGAGTCTCTTTTTATGCTTTCACTAAAGGTTCTAACTAATTTTTTCACTTTCGGTTATCTTGCCTCAAATTTAACAAAAATATAGTTGATTTATAGGTTTTCGAGTACTCTACACAAAATAGGAAAGTCCATTTGAGCTATTCATTGATGACAAAACCCAACCTTATAGAAAAATATAGTAAGTTGACTTCACAATATTAGATGGGGATAAAATGGAAGCCTAAACCAACTATTTTGTACCTTCTAAATGCAATGAAATAGTCTATTTCTTAAAGGCCACTGTAATGAGTGATCTAAAAACATCCAATTTGCAAGGCTAAAAGAAGCATAAATAATATCCATATTGAATTAATTGACACTGAAATTGCCTTGCTTTACTACCAAGTTGATTTAATGAAGACTAGCACTAACTGAATTTTCGTAGAAATATAAATAGAAAGACAGCACGAATTTTAAAATTCATGATCCTAGATGTGTAAAACAAAAGAAATGGACTACTATATAGTGTTAATTAAGATGACAAATGTCCCAAAGATATTGAGTTAGCCATACTGATATGCTGACTGAATCAACATGTAGAAGTATTAGCGTTGAGTGAACTTAATGAAGAAATGGTTGCACCTAACTTTTATTGAGAGAATGATGTAGAGGTGACAAAAAGATTCCTATCAATCAAAGAGTTGACACGTTTTCATATTTTCTAATTTACCTGAATAAATAAAATAAATTTCAAAAATAAACTTAATATAAGAAAGAATAATTTGATGACATCAACAAAGCTCAAAATGAGAATGTTCCTCTATCCTTTGAGTGAATTTTCCAATCTACTCTCTGATTACATAGATCCAGTTCATCGATAGCACCATCAAATTCTCCAATAATAATTTTTTTACAAAATATACTTACACTGGGTAACATTTAAAAAATGATGTCACCCATCTGCGAATCAAGAGTGGATGTTAGATTTCATAGTGTTATTACCTGTTGTGACATATTCACACATCGCCCCATTGCAAATGGGGACCCCTACTTTTTGCTTTCTAGGGTAGTTTAGTTTGCTTGTTTGGCTAGTCTTGTCTATTTGCCTTTGCATTTGGTGAGTTGTCAGAGAGATCATTAGGATAGCAGGCTTTGTTTGAGTCAGGTGGATCTCCTCAAGAGGTCAGGTCAATTGACTGATTAGGGGTAATTTAGATCATTCCTAGGGTGTTTTTTGTACTATCCGGTCGCACTTCAAGTTGCTAAGCATAATGTACTCCTAGGTCCCATCCCTTACATCAAGGACAGAGCAAATTTGCCTTAAGAATTCTGGAATGTCATCCTGATCCTCAAATATCTTGAAATTTGGCTAAGTCTGGAATGTCATCCTAATCTTGAAATTTGGCTAAGTCTGGAATGTCATCCTAATCTTGAAATTTGACCAAGTCTGGCAATTGAAGAATCCTCCAAAAACTAGATTTTGCATTATAACTCCTGGAGGTCCGAAACCACTCTCTAACATCTTGACGGAGAGACTAAAATGTCAAATTTCGCTCCTGAGCCTTCCAAAGGGTCCAGAGCGAATTCCTCTATAAGACACTCCACCTTGACCCAAACTAGGAACTAGCTCATTCCCAGACTTGAGTGAAGGCAAAACACTTGTTTGAGTGAAGAAATGTGAAAAATGAAGATAGGATTTGAGCCCAAAGAAGAATTTCGCTCCTAACCCTTCCAAAGGGTCCAAAGCAAAATTCATATAAGACCCTATTTTATTCACAAAATCTTGAACTAGATGCCAACTTGAGGAGCAAATTCACTTGATCATGATGGAAGGAGGCCCAAGAAGCTATATTCAAGCCAAGGAAGGGAGGAAAAAGGTGAGAAATGAGCCCAAGTAAGAATTTCACTCCTGACCCTTCCAAAGGGTCCAGAGCAAAATTCTCTATAAACCTCATTTTCTTCCTTGTTTAGACTAAAAGCCTTCTTCCTTGGACATAGTAGGGGTAAATAGACATGTTCTTGCCTTAGGAAGAGAATGGAAGCATTGAAAAGTGAGGATTTTGTCCAAGATTGGGAATTTCGCTCCCGACCCTTCCAAAGGGTCCAGAGTGAAATTCTCCATAAACTTCATTTTCTTCCTTGTTTAGACCAACATTTTAGTTCCTTGGGCATATTTGGAAGTGGATTAACATGTCTCTGCCTTTTGAAGTGATGGGATGTGAAGGAGTGAAGGATTTTGTCCTAAAGCTTGAATTTCGCTCTTGACCCTTCCAAAGGGTCCAGAGCGAAATTCTTGAAAACACCTATTTTCCCTTTGGAGGAGGTCAAATCCTTGATTTTTATGGCGTGGATGGAAGTGAAGTGATGTGTCCCTGCCTTTTGAGGTAATTTGGAGCTGAAAAAATGAAGAAATGAGCTCAAGACATGAATTTCGCTCTTGGCCCTTCCAAAGGGTCCAAAGTGAAATTCCCAAAATCTCCTTTTTTCTCCCAATTTTGTGTCAAGCCAAGTGTGGATCAGGGTAAATTAAGATTGAAGATGTCCTTAAGCGTGCCTTTGAGTAGCTTGTGATCACCAAATGTGAAGGAATTGAGCTAAATCTTGAATTTCGCTTCGGACCCTTCCAAAGTGTCCAGAGCGAAATTCTCTAAAAGTCCTGTCCGTGGTCATGATTTGGAGCGAATTTCTTCTTTCAGGCCTTCTTAGGGGTCAAACAGGTGTTGCCTTCTTGAGAGAGGGATCCAAAGTTGAGTGTTAAAGGAAAACAAGGTATGAAGAATGAATCTAGGTGAAGGAAAACAAGCAAATCTTGAATTTCGCTCCTGACCCTTCCAAAGGGTCCAGAGCGAAATTCTCAAAATCACCTAGTTTGCTTATGATGAAGACTAAGATATGGATTCCTAGGCCTTGGTGGAGAGAAGGCTAGCATGTGCTTGTCTTGGGAGGCAATTTGGAGTAAGGAAATGATAGAATTTGAGCCTAAGGAAGAATTTCGCTTCTGACCCTTCCAAAGGGTCCAGAGTGAAATCCTTAAAACCTCTATTTTGCTCCCAATTTTGCATCAAACCTAGTGTTGATTGAGATTAGAGGCGTCCTTAGGCATGCATTTGATCAAGTTGTGGTCACAAAATGTGAAGATTTTGTCCTAGAATGCAAATTTCGCTCTTGACCCTTCCAAAGGGTCCAAAGCGAAATTCTTTATAGGTCTTGTCCTTGGCCAAGGTCCAAAGCGAAATCCTTCTTTTTGGTCTTTTTGGGGGTCAAGTCAATGATGTCTTCAGGAGTAAGCGATTCAAAGGTCAAGTGAAGTTCAAATCTAAAGGAATGTGA